>NC_069503.1:1163561405-1163736405 GCF_027579735.1 Bombina bombina
CAGCCCTAGTGGAATGAGCTGCGATTCTTTCGGGAGGCTGCCGTCCGGCAGTCTCGTAAGCCAATCTGATGATGCTTTTAATCCAAAAAGAGAGAGAGGTAGAAGTTGCTTTTTGACCTCTCCTTTTACCTGAATAAACAACAAACAAGGAAGATGTTTGTCTAAAATCCTTTGTAGCATCTAAATAGAATTTTAGAGCGCGAACAACATCCAAATTGTGCAACAAACGTTCCTTCTTCGAAACTGGTTTCGGACACAGAGAAGGTACGATAATCTCCTGGTTAATGTTTTTGTTAGAAACAACTTTTGGAAGAAAACCAGGTTTAGTACGTAAAACCACCTTATCTGCATGGAACACCAGATAAGGAGGAGAACACTGCAGAGCAGATAATTCTGAGACTCTTCTAGCAGAAGAAATTGCAACTAAAAACAAAACTTTCCAAGATAATAACTTAATATCAACGGAATGTAAGGGTTCAAACGGAACCCCCTGAAGAACTGAAAGAACTAAATTGAGACTCCAAGGAGGAGTCAAAGGTTTGTAAACAGGCTTGATTCTAACCAGAGCCTGAACAAAGGCTTGAACATCTGGCACAGCTGCCAGCTTTTTGTGAAGTAACACCGACAAGGCAGAAATCTGTCCCTTCAGGGAACTTGCAGATAATCCTTTTTCCAATCCTTCTTGAAGGAAGGATAGAATCCTAGGAATCTTAACCTTGTCCCAAGGGAATCCTTTAGATTCACACCAACAGATATATTTTTTCCAAATTTTGTGGTAAATCTTTCTAGTTACAGGCTTTCTAGCCTGAACAAGAGTATCGATAACAGAATCTGAGAATCCTCGCTTCGATAAAATCAAGCGTTCAATCTCCAAGCAGTCAGCTGGAGTGAAACCAGATTCGGATGTTCGAACGGACCCTGAACAAGAAGGTCTCGTCTCAAAGGTAGCTTCCAAGGTGGAGCCGATGACATATTCACCAGATCTGCATACCAAGTCCTGCGTGGCCACGCAGGAGCTATCAAGATCACCGACGCCCTCTCCTGATTGATCCTGGCTACCAGCCTGGGGATGAGAGGAAATGGCGGGAACACATAAGCTAGTTTGAAGGTCCAAGGTGCTACTAGTGCATCCACTAGAGCCGCCTTGGGATCCCTGGATCTGGCCCCGTAGCAAGGAACTTTGAAGTTCTGACGAGAGGCCATCAGATCCATGTCTGGAATGCCCCACAGGTGAGTGACTTGGGCAAAGATTTCCGGATGGAGTTCCCACTCCCCCGGATGCAATGTCTGACGACTCAGAAAATCCGCTTCCCAATTTTCCACTCCTGGGATGTGGATAGCAGACAGGTGGCAGGAGTGAGACTCCGCCCATAGAATGATTTTGGTCACTTCTTCCATCGCTAGGGAACTCCTTGTTCCCCCCTGATGGTTGATGTACGCAACAGTTGTCATGTTGTCTGATTGAAACCGTATGAACTTGGTCCTCGCTAGCTGAGGCCAGGCCTTGAGAGCATTGAATATCGCTCTCAGTTCCAGAATATTTATCGGTAGAAGAGATTCTTCCCGAGACCAAAGACCCTGAGCTTTCAGGGATCCCCAGACCGCGCCCCAGCCCATCAGACTGGCGTCGGTCGTGACAATGACCCACTCTGGTCTGCGGAATGTCATCCCTTGTGACAGGTTGTCCAGGGACAGCCACCAACGGAGTGAGTCTCTGGTCCTCTGATTTACTTGTATCTTCGGAGACAAGTCTGTATAGTCCCCATTCCACTGACTGAGCATGCACAGTTGTAATGGTCTTAGATGAATGCGCGCAAAAGGAACTATGTCCATTGCCGCTACCATCAACCCGATCACTTCCATGCACTGAGCTATGGAAGGAAGAGGAACGGAATGAAGTATCCGACAAGAGTCTAGAAGTTTTGTTTTTCTGACCTCTGTCAGAAAAATCCTCATTTCTAAGGAGTCTATAATTGTTCCCAAGAAGGGAACCCTTGTTGACGGGGATAGAGAACTCTTTTCCACGTTCACTTTCCACCCGTGAGATCTGAGAAAGGCCAGGACGATGTCCGTGTGAGCCTTTGCTTGAGGAAAGGACGACGCTTGAATCAGAATGTCGTCCAAGTAAGGTACTACCGCAACGCCCCTTGGTCGTAGCACAGCTAGAAGGGACCCTAGTACCTTTGTGAAAATCCTTGGAGCAGTGGCTAATCCGAAAGGAAGCGCCACGAACTGGAAATGTTTGTCCAGGAATGCGAACCTTAGGAACCGATGATGTTCCTTGTGGATAGGAATATGTAGATACGCATCCTTTAAATCCACCGTGGTCATGAATTGACCTTCCTGGATGGAAGGAAGAATAGTTCGAATGGTTTCCATCTTGAACGATGGAACCTTGAGAAACTTGTTTAAGATCTTGAGATCTAAGATTGGTCTGAACGTTCCCTCTTTTTTGGGAACTATGAACAGATTGGAGTAGAACCCCATCCCTTGTTCTCTTAATGGAACTGGATGAATCACTCCCATTTTTAACAGGTCTTCTACACAATGTAAGAACGCCTGTCTTTTTATGAGGTCGGAAGACAACTGAGACCTGTGGAACCTCCCCCTTGGGGGAAGTCCCTTGAATTCCAGAAGATAACCTTGGGAGACTATTTCTAGCGCCCAAGGATCCAGAACATCTCTTGCCCAAGCCTGAGCGAAGAGAGAGAGTCTGCCCCCCACCAGATCCGGTCCCGGATCGGGGGCCAACATTTCATGCTGTCTTGGTAGCAGTGGCAGGTTTCTTGGCCTGCTTTCCCTTGTTCCAGCCTTGCATTGGTCTCCAAGCTGGCTTGGCTTGAGAAGTATTACCCTCTTGCTTAGAGGACGTAGCACTTTGGGCTGGTCCGTTTTTACGAAAGGGACGAAAATTAGGTCTATTTTTTGCCTTGAAAGGCCGATCCTGAGGAAGGGCGTGGCCCTTACCCCCAGTGATATCAGAGATAATCTCTTTCAAGTCAGGGCCAAACAGCGTTTTCCCCTTGAAAGGAATGTTAAGTAGCTTGTTCTTGGAAGACGCATCAGCCGACCAAGATTTCAACCAAAGCGCTCTGCGCGCCACAATAGCAAACCCAGAATTCTTAGCCGCTAACCTAGCCAATTGCAAAGTGGCGTCTAGGGTGAAAGAATTAGCCAATTTGAGAGCATTAATTCTGTCCATAATCTCCTCATAAGGAGGAGAATCACTATCGAGCGTCTTTATCAGCTCATCGAACCAGAAACATGCGGCTGTAGCGACAGGGACAATGCATGAAATTGGTTGTAGAAGGTAACCCTGCTGAACAAACATCTTTTTAAGCAAACCTTCTAATTTTTTATCCATAGGATCTTTGAAAGCACAACTATCCTCTATGGGTATAGTGGTGCGTTTGTTTAAAGTGGAAACCGCTCCCTCGACCTTGGGGACTGTCTGCCATAAGTCCTTTCTGGGGTCGACCATAGGAAACAATTTTTTAAATATGGGGGGAGGGACGAAAGGAATACCGGGCCTTTCCCATTCTTTATTAACAATGTCCGCCACCCGCTTGGGTATAGGAAAAGCTTCTGGGAGCCCCGGCACCTCTAGGAACTTGTCCATTTTACATAGTTTCTCTGGGATGACCAACTTTTCACAATCATCCAGAGTGGATAATACCTCCTTAAGCAGAATGCGGAGATGTTCCAACTTAAATTTAAATGCAATCACATCAGGTTCAGCCTGTTGAGAAATGTTCCCTGAATCAGTAATTTCTCCCTCAGACAAAACCTCCCTGGCCCCATCAGACTGGGTTAGGGGCCCTTCAGAGATATTAATATCAGCGTCGTCATGCTCTTCAGTATCTAAAACAGAGCAGCCACGCTTACGCTGACAAGGGTTCATTTTGGCTAAAATGTTTTTGACAGAATTATCCATTACAGCCGTTAATTGTTGCATAGTAAGGAGTATTGGCGCGCTAGATGTACTAGGGGCCTCCTGAGTGGGCAAGACTCGTGTAGACGAAGGAGGGAATGATGCAGTACCATGCTTACTCCCCTCACTTGAGGAATCATCTTGGGCATCATTGTCATTATCACATAAATCACATTTATTTAAATGAATAGGAATTCTGGCTTCCCCACATTCAGAACACAGTCTATCTGGTAGTTCAGACATGTTAAACAGGCATAAACTTGATAACAAAGTACAAAAACGTTTTAAAATAAAACCGTTACTGTCACTTTAAATTTTAAACTGAACACACTTTATTACTGCAATTGCGAAAAAACATGAAGGAATTGTTCACCACAGTGTCTTAAAGCCTTAAAAGTATTGCACACCAAATTTGGAAGCTTTAACCCTTAAAATAACGGAACCGGAGCCGTTTTAAACTTTAACCCCTTTACAGTCCCTGGTATCTGCTTTGCTGAGACCCAACCAAGCCCAAAGGGGAATACGATACCAAATGACGCCTTCAGAAAGTCTTTTCTAAGTATCAGAGCTCCTCTCACATGCGACTGCATGCCATGCCTCTCAAAAACAAGTGCGCCACACCGGCGCGAAAATGAGGCTCTGCTTAAGCTTTGGGAAAGCCCCTAAGGAATAAGGTGTCTAATACAGTGCCTGCCGATATTATTATATCAAAAATACCCAGATAAAATGATTCCTCAAGGCTAAATATGTGTTAATAATGAATCGATTTAGCCCAGAAACAGTCTACAGTCTTAATAAGCCCTTGTGAAGCCCTTATTTATGATCGTAATAAACATGGCTTACCGGATCCCATAGGGAAAATGACAGCTTCCAGCATTACATCGTCTTGTTAGAATGTGTCATACCTCAAGCAGCAAGAGACTGCACACTGTTCCCCCAACTGAAGTTAATTGCTCTCAACAGTCCTGTGTGGAACAGCCATGGATTTTAGTTACGGTTGCTAAAATCATTTTCCTCATACAAACAGAAATCTTCATCTCTTTTCTGTTTCTGAGTAAATAGTACATACCAGCACTATTTCAAAATAACAAACTCTTGATTGAATAATAAAAACTACAGTTAAACACTAAAAAACTCTAAGCCATCTCCGTGGAGATGTTGCCTGTACAACGGCAAAGAGAATGACTGGGGTAGGCGGAGCCTAGGAGGGATCATGTGACCAGCTTTGCTGGGCTCTTTGCCATTTCCTGTTGGGGAAGAGAATATCCAACAAGTAAGGATGACGCCGTGGACCGGACACACCTATGTTGGAGAAATACACCCCTCACCACACCCACAAATCAGTTTAACGCATAGCCAAGAAGTGGGGTGATAAGAAAAAAGTGCGAAAGCATAAAAAATAAGGAATTGGAATAATTGTGCTTTATACAAAAAAATCATAACCACCACAAAAAGGGTGGGCCTCATGGACTCTTGCTAATATGAAAGAAATGAATTTATCAGGTAAGTTCTTACATAAATTATGTTTTCTTTCATGTAATTAGCAAGAGTCCATGAGCTAGTGACGTATGGGATAATGACTACCCAAGGTGTGTATCTTCCACGCAAGAGTCACTAGAGAGGGAGGGATAAAATAAAGACAGCCAATTCCGCTGAAAATAATCCACACCCAAAAAAAAGTTTAAATCTTATAATGACTAAATTATAAGCAGAAGAATCAAACTGAAACAGCTGCCTGAAGTACTTTTCTACCAAAAACAGCTTCAGAAGAAGAAAACACATCAAAATGGTAGAATTTAGTAAAAGTATGCAAAGAAGACCAAGTTGCTGCTTTGCAAATCTGATCAACCGAAGCTTCATTCCTAAACGCCCAGGAAGTAGAAACTGACCTAGTAGAATGAGCTGTAATCCTTTGAGGCGGAGTTTTACCCGACTCGACATAAGCATGATGAATTAAAGATTTCAACCAAGATGCCAAAGAAATGGCAGAGGCCTTCTGACCTTTCCTAGAACCGGAAAAGATAACAAATAGACTAGAAGTCTTTCGGAAATTCTTAGTAGCCTCAACATAATATTTCAAAGCTCTAACTACATCCAAAGAATGCAATGATCTCTCCTTAGAATTCTTAGGATTAGGACATAATGAAGGAACCACAATTTCTCTACTAATGTTGTTAGAATTCACAACCTTAGGTAAAAATTTAAAAGAAGTTCGCAACACCGCCTTATCCTGATGAAAAATCAGAAAAGGAGACTCACAAGAAAGAGCAGATAATTCAGAAACTCTTCTAGCAGAAGAGATGGCCAAAAGAAACAAAACTTTCCAAGAAAGTAATTTAATGTCCAATGAATGCATAGGTTCAAACGGAGGAGCTTGAAGAGCCCCCAGAACCAAATTCAAACTCCAAGGAGGAGAAATTGACTTAATGACAGGTTTTATACGAACCAAAGCTTGTACAAAACAATGAATATCACGAAGATTAGCAATCTTTCTGTGAAAAAGAACAGAAAGAGCAGAGATTTGTCCTTTCAAGGAACTTGCAGACAAACCTTTATCCAAACCATCCTGAAGAAACTGTAAAATTCTCGGAATTCTAAAAGAATGCCAGGAAAAATGATGAGAAAGACACCAAGAAATGTAAGTCTTCCAGACTCTATAATATATCTTCCTAGATACAGATTTACGAGCCTGTAACATAGTATTAATCACAGAGTCAGAGAAACCTCTTTGACTAAGAATCAAGCGTTCAATCTCCATACCTTTAAATTTAAGGATTTGAGATCCTGATGGAAAAAAGGACCTTGCGACAGAAGGTCTGGTCTTAACGGAAGAGTCCACGGTTGGCAAGAGGCCATCCGGACAAGATCCGCATACCAAAACCTGTGAGGCCATGCTGGAGCCACCAGCAGAACAAACGAGCATTCCTTCAGAATCTTGGAGATTACTCTTGGAAGAAGAACTAGAGGCGGAAAGATATAGGCAGGATGATACTTCCAAGGAAGTGACAATGCATCCACTGCTTCCGCTTGAGGATCCCTGGATCTGGACAGATACCTGGGAAGTTTCTTGTTTAGATGAGAAGCCATCAGATCTATTTCTGGAAGTCCCCACATTTGAGCAATCTGAAGAAATACCTCTGGGTGAAGAGACCATTCGCCCGGATGAAACGTTTGGCGACTGAGATAATCCGCTTCCCAATTGTCTTTACCTGGGATATGAACCGCAGAAACTAGACAGGAGCTGGATTCCGCCCATACCAGTATTCGAGATACTTCTTTCATAGCCAGAGGACTGTGAGTCCCTCCTTGATGATTGATGTATGCCACAGTTGTGACATTGTCTGTCTGAAAACAAATGAACGATTCTCTCTTTAGAAGAGGCCATGACTGAAGAGCTCTGAAAATTGCACGGAGTTCCAAAATATTGATTGGTAATCTCACCTCCTGAGATTCCCAAACCCCTTGTGCTGTCAGAGACCCCCAAACGGCTCCCCAACCTGTCAGACATGCATCTGTTGAAATTACAGTCCAGGTCGGAAGAACAAAAGAAGCCCCCTGAACTAAACGATGGTGATCTGTCCACCACGTCAGAGAGTGTCGTACAATCGGTTTTAAAGATATTAATTGAGATATCTTTGTGTAATCCCTGCACCACTGGTTCAGCATACAGAGCTGAAGAGGTCGCATGTGAAAACGAGCAAAGGGGATCGCGTCCGATGCAGCAGTCATAAGACCTAGAATTTCCATGCATAAGGCTACCGAAGGGAATGATTGAGACTGAAGGTTTTGACAAGCTGAAATTAATTTTAGACGTCTCTTGTCTGTCAGAGACAGAGTCATGGACACTGAATCTATCTGGAAACCTAAAAAGGTTATCCTTGTCTGAGGAATCAATGAACTTTTTGGTAAATTGATCCTCCAACCATGTTCTCGAAGAAACAATACAAGACGATTCGTATGAGATTCTGCTAAATGTGAAGACTGAGCAAGTACCAAGATATCGTCCAAATAAGGAAATACCACAATACCCTGTTCTCTGATTACAGACAGAAGGGCACCGAGAACCTTTGTAAAAATCCTTGGAGCTGTTGCTAGGCCAAACGGCAGAGCCACAAACTGGTAATGCTTGTCTAGGAAAGAGAATCTCAGAAACTGAAAGTGATCTGGATGAATCGGAATATGCAGATATGCATCCTGTAAATCTATTGTGAACATATAATGCCCTTGCTGAACAAAAGGCAGGATAGTCCTTATAGTTACCATTTTGAATGTTGGTATCCTTACATAACGATTCAATATTTTTAGATCCAGAACTGGTCTGAAGGAATTCTCCTTCTTTGGTACAATGAAGAGATTTGAATAAAACCCCAGCCCCTGTTCCAGAACTGGAACTGGCATAATTACTCCAGCCAACTCTAGATCTGAAACACATTTCAGAAATGCTTGAGCCTTCACTGGATTTACTGGGACATGGGAAAGAAAAAATCTCTTTGCAGGAGGCCTTATCTTGAAGCCAATTCTGTACCCTTCTGAAACAATGTTTTGAATCCAAAGATTGTGAATTGAATTGATCCAAATTTCTTTGAAAAATCGTAATCTGCCCCCTACCAGCTGGGCTGGAATGAGGGCCGCACCTTCATGTGGACTTGGGAGCTGGCTTTGGTTTTCTAAAAGGCTTTGATTTATTCCAGACTGGAGATGGTTTCCAAACTGATACCGCTCCTGTGGGTGAAGGATCAGGCCTTTGTTCCTTATTGTGACGAAAGGAACGAAAACGATTAGTAGACCTAAATCTACCTTTAGATTTTTATCCTGTGGTAAAAAAGTTCCTTTCCCTCCAGTAACAGTTGAGATAATAGAATCCAACTGAGAACCAAATAATTTATTACCCTGGAAAGAAAGGGAAAGCAAAGTTGACTTAGAAGACATATCAGCATTCCAAGTTTTAAGCCATAAAGCTCTTCTAGCTAAAATAGCTAGAGACATATACCTGACATCAACTCTAATGATATCAAAGATGGCATCACAAATAAAGTTATTAGCATGTTGAAGAAGATTAACAATGCTATGAGAATTATGATCTGTAACTTGTTGCGCTAAAGCTTCTAACCAAAAAGTTGAAGCTGCAGCAACATCCGCTAAAGATATAGCAGGTCTAAGAAGATTACCTGAACATAAGTAAGCTTTTCTTAGAAAGGATTCAATCTTCCTATCTAAAGGATCCTTAAAGGAAGTACTATCTGCCGTAGGAATAGTAGTACGCTTAGCAAGAGTAGAGACAGCCCCATCAACTTTAGGGATTTTGTCCCAAAATTCTAATCTGTCAGATGGCACAGGATATAATTGCTTAAAACGTTTAGAAGGAGTAAATGAATTACCCAAATTATTCCATTCCCTGGAGATTACTTCAGAAATAGCATCAGGGACAGGAAAAACTTCTGGAATAACTACAGGAGATTTAAAAACCTTATTTAAACGTTTAGATTTAGTATCAAGAGGACCAGAATCCTCTATTTCTAATGCAATTAAGACTTCTTTAAGTAAAGAACAAATAAATTCCATTTTGAATAAAATATGAAGATTTATCAGCATCAACCTCTGAGACAGAATCTTCTGAACCAGAGGAACCATTATCAGAATCAGAATGATGATGTTCATTTAAAAATTCATCTGAAAAATGAGAAGTTTTAAAAGACCTTTTACGTTTACTAGAAGGAGGAATAACAGACACAGCCTTCTTAATGGATTTAGAAACAAAATCTCTTATGTTAACAGGAACACTCTGAGTATTAGATGTTGACGGAACAGCAACAGGTAATGTAACATTACTAAAGGAAATATTATCTGCATTAACAAGTTTGTCATGACATTCATTACAAACAACAGCTGGAGGAACAGATACCACAAGTTTACAGCAGATACACTTAACTTTGGTAGATCCAGCACCAGGCAGCGTTTTTCCAGAAGTATCTTCTGACTCAGTGTCAATCTGGGACATCTTGCAATATGTAATAGAAAAAACAACATATAAAGCAAAATTGATCAAATTCCTTAAATGACAGTTTCAGGAATGGGAAAAAATGCCAGTGAACAAGCTTCTAGCAACCAGAAGCAATAAATAATGAGACTTAAATAATGTGGAGACAATATTGACGCCCATATTTTTTAGCGCCAAAAAAGACGCCCACATTATTTGGCACCTAAATGCTTTTGGCGCCAAAAATGACGCCACATCCGGAACGCCGACACCTTTGGCGCAAAAAAACGTCAAAAAATGACGCAACTTCCGGCGACACGTATGACGCCGGAAACAGAAAAAAAAATTTGCGCCAAAAAAGTCCGCGCCAAGAATGACGCAATAAAATGAAGCATTTTCAGCCCCCGCGAGCCTAATAGCCCACAGGGAAAAAAGTCAAATTTTAAGGTAAGAAAAAATTTTATTTATTCATATGCATTATCCCAAATATGAAACTGTCTGAAATAAGGAACGTTGAACATCCTGAGTCAAGGCAAATAAATGTTTGAATACATATATTTAGAACTTTATATAAAAGTGCCCAACCATAGCTTAGAGTGTCACAGAAAAACATAATTTATGCTTACCTGATAAATTCCTTTCTTCTGTTGTGTGATCAGTCCACGGGTCATCATTACTTCTGGGATATAACTCCTCCCCAACAGGAAATGCAAGAGGATTCACCCAGCAGAGCTGCATATAGCTCCTCCCCTCTACGTCAGTCCCAGTCATTCGACCAAGAAACAACGAGAAAGGAGTAACCAAGGGTGAAGTGGTGACTGGAGTATAATTTAAAAGATATTTACCTGCCTTAAAACAGGGCGGGCCGTGGACTGATCACACAACAGAAGAAAGGAATTTATCAGGTAAGCATAAATTATGTTTTCTTCTGTTATGTGTGATCAGTCCACGGGTCATCATTACTTCTGGGATACCAATACCAAAGCAAAAGTACACGGATGACGGGAGGGATAGGCAGGCTCATTATACAGAAGGAACCACTGCCTGAAGAACCTTTCTCCCAAAAATAGCCTCCGAAGAAGCAAAAGTGTCAAATTTGTAAAATTTGGAAAAAGTATGAAGCGAAGACCAAGTTGCAGCCTTGCAAATCTGTTCAACAGAGGCCTCATTCTTAAAGGCCCAAGTGGAAGCCACAGCTCTAGTGGAGTGAGCTGTAATTCTTTCAGGAGGCTGCTGTCCAGCAGTCTCATAGGCTAAACGTATTATGCTACGAAGCCAAAAAGAGAGAGAGGTAGCAGAAGCTTTTTGACCTCTCCTCTGTCCAGAGTAAACGACAAACAAGGAAGAAGTTTGGCGAAAATCTTTAGTTGCCTGCAAGTAGAACTTGAGGGCACGAACTACGTCCAGATTGTGTAAAAGACGTTCCTTCTTTGAAGAAGGATTTGGACACAAGGATGGGACAACAATCTCTTGATTGATGTTCCTGTTAGTGACTACCTTAGGTAAGAACCCAGGTTTAGTACGCAGAACTACCTTGTCTGAGTGAAAAATCAGATAAGGGGAATCACAATGTAAGGCTGATAACTCAGAGACTCTTCGAGCCGAGGAAATAGCCATTAAAA
Organism: Bombina bombina; assembly: GCF_027579735.1. NCBI lineage: Eukaryota > Metazoa > Chordata > Amphibia > Anura > Bombinatoridae > Bombina > Bombina bombina. The sequence continues at coordinate 1,163,572,936 of NC_069503.1, forward strand.
ACAGAACTTTCCAAGATAACATTTTTATATCAATGGAATGAAGGGGTTCAAACGGAACACCCTGTAAAACGTTAAGAACTAAGTTTAAACTCCATGGTGGAGCAACAGCTTTAAACACAGGCTTGATCCTAGCTAAAGCCTGACAAAAGGACCGGACGTCTGGATTTTCTGACAGACGTCTGTGTAACAAGATGGACAGAGCTGAAATCTGTCCCTTTAATGAACTAGCTGATAAACCCTTTTCTAAACCTTCTTGTAGAAAAGACAATATCCTAGCGATCCTAACCTTACTCCAGGAGTAACCTTTGGATTCGCACCAGTATAGGTATTTCCGCCATATTTTATGGTAAATCCTTCTGGTAACAGGCTTCCTAGCCTGAATCAGGGTATCAATAACCGACTCAGAAAAACCACGTTTTGATAAAATCAAGCGTTCAATTTCCAAGCAGTCAGCTTCAGAGAAGTTAGATTTTGATGTTTGAATGGACCCTGTATCAGAAGGTCCTGTCTTAGAGGTAGAGACCAAGGCGGACAGGATGACATGTCCACTAGATCTGCATACCAAGTCCTGCGTGGCCAAGCAGGTGCTATTAGAATTACTGATGCTCTCTCCTGTTTGATTTTGGCAATCAATCGAGGAAGCAGCGGGAAGGGTGGAAACACATAAGCCATCCTGAAGTTCCAAGGTGCTGTCAAAGCATCTATCAGAACTGCTCCCGGATCCCTGGATCTGGACCCGTAGCGAGGAAGTTTGGCGTTCTGGCGAGACGCCATGAGATCTATCTCTGGTTTGCCCCAACGTCGAAGTATTTGGGCAAAGACCTCCGGATGAAGTTCCCACTCCCCCGGATGAAGAGTCTGGCGACTCAAGAAATCCGCCTCCCAGTTCTCCACTCCCGGGATGTGGATTGCTGACAGGTGGCAAGAGTGAGACTCTGCCCAGCGAATTATCTTTGATACTTCCATCATTGCTAGGGAGCTTCTTGTCCCTCCCTGATGGTTGATGTAAGCTACAGTCGTGATGTTGTCCGACTGAAACCTGATGAACCCCCGAGTTATTAACTGGGGCCAAGCCAGAAGGGCATTGAGAACTGCTCTCAATTCCAGAATGTTTATTGGAAGGAGGCTCTCCTCCTGATTCCATAGTCCCTGAGCCTTCAGAGAATTCCAGACAGCGCCCCAACCTAGTAGGCTGGCGTCTGTTGTTACAATTGTCCAGTCTGGCCTGCTGAATGGCATCCCCCTGGACAGGTGTGGCCGATGAAGCCACCATAGAAGAGAATTTCTGGTCTCTTGATTCAGATTCAGAGTAGGGGACAAATCTGAGTAATCCCCATTCCACTGACTTAGCATGCATAATTGCAGCGGTCTGAGGTGTAGGCGTGCAAAAGGTACTATGTCCATTGCCGCTACCATTAAGCCGATCACCTCCATGCATTGAGCTACTGACGGGTGTTGAATGGAATGAAGGACGCGGCATGCATTTTGAAGTTTTGTTAACCTGTCTTCTGTCAGGTAAATCTTCATTTCTACAGAATCTATAAGAGTCCCCAAGAATGGAACTCTTGTGAGAGGAAAGAGAGAACTCTTCTTTTCGTTCACTTTCCATCCATGCGACCTTAGAAATGCCAGAACTAACTCTGTATGAGACTTGGCAGTTTGAAAGCTTGAAGCTTGTATTAGAATGTCGTCTAGGTACGGAGCTACCGAAATCCCTCGCGGTCTTAGTACCGCTAGAAGGGCACCCAGAACCTTTGTGAAGATTCTTGGAGCCGTAGCCAATCCGAATGGAAGAGCTACAAACTGGTAGTGCCTGTCTAGGAAGGCAAACCTTAGATACCGGTGATGATCTTTGTGGATCGGTATGTGAAGGTAAGCATCCTTTAAATCCACTGTGGTCATGTACTGACCCTCTTGGATCATGGGTAAGATTGTCCGAATAGTTTCCATTTTGAACGATGGAACTCTTAGGAATTTGTTTAGAGTCTTTAAATCTAAGATTGGCCTGAAAGTTCCCTCTTTTTTGGGAACCACAAACAGGTTTGAGTAGAACCCTTGTCCTTGTTCCGACCACGGAACCGGATGGATCACTCCCATTGTTAACAGATCTTGTACGCAGCGTAGAAACGCTTCTTTCTTTATCTGGTTTGTTGACAACCTTGACAGATGAAATCTCCCTCTTGGGGGAGATAATTTGAAGTCTAGAAGGTATCCCTGAGATATGATCTCTAGTGCCCAGGGATCCTGAACATCTCTTGCCCAGGCCTGGGCGAAGAGAGAGAGTCTGCCCCCTACTAGATCCGGTCCCGGATCGGGGGCTCTCGGTTCATGCTGTCTTTGGGGCAGCAGCAGGTTTTCTGGCCTGCTTGCTTTTGTTCCAGGACTGGTTAGGCTTCCAGCCTTGCCTGTAACGAGCAACAGCTCCTTCCTGTTTTGGTGCAGTGGAGGTTGATGCTGCTCCTGTTTTGAAATTCCGAAAGGGACGAAAATTAGACTGTCTAGCCTTAGCTTTGGCCTTGTCTTGAGGTAGGGCGTGGCCCTTACCTCCCGTAATGTCAGCGATAATTTCTTTCAAACCGGGCCCGAATAAGGACTGCCCCTTGAAAGGTATATTAAGTAATTTGGACTTAGAAGTAACATCAGCTGACCAGGATTTTAGCCACAGTGCCCTGCGTGCCTGTATGGCGAATCCTGAGTTCTTAGCCGTAAGTTTGGTTAAATGTACTACGGCCTCCGAAATGAAAGAATTAGCTAGTTTAAGGACTCTAAGCCTGTCCGTAATGTCGTCTAGCGTAGAGGAACTAAGGTTCTCTTCAAGCGACTCAATCCAAAAAGCTGCCGCAGCCGTAATCGGCGCGATACATGCAAGGGGTTGTAATATAAAACCTTGTTGAACAAACATTTTCTTAAGGTAACCCTCTAATTTTTTATCCATTGGATCTGAGAAAGCACAGCTATCCTCCACCGGGATAGTGGTACGCTTAGCTAAAGTAGAAACTGCTCCCTCCACCTTGGGGACCGTTTGCCATAAGTCCCGAGTGGTGGCGTCTATTGGAAACATCTTTCTAAATATTGGAGGGGGTGAGAACGGCACACCGGGTCTATCCCACTCCTTAGTAACAATTTCAGTTAGTCTCTTAGGTATAGGAAAAACGTCAGTACTCGCCGGTACCGCAAAGTATTTATCCAACCTACACAGTTTCTCTGGTATTGCAATAGTGTTACAATCGTTGAGAGCTGCTAAGACCTCCCCTAGTAGTACACGGAGGTTCTCCAATTTAAATTTAAAATTTGAAATATCTGAGTCCAATGTGTTTGGATCAGAACCGTCACCCACAGAATGAAGCTCTCCGTCCTCATGCTCTGCGAGCTGTGACGCAGTATCAGACATGGCCCTAGCATTGTCAGCGCACTCTGTTCTCACCCCAGAGTGATCACGCTTGCCTCTTAGTTCAGGTAATTTAGACAAAACTTCAGTCATAACAGTAGCCATATCTTGTAATGTTATCTGTAATGGCCGCCCAGATGTACTAGGCGCCAAAATATCACGCACCTCCCGGGCGGGAGATGCAGGTACTGTCGCGTGAGGCGAGTTAGTCGGCATAACTCTCCCCTCGCTGTTTGGTGAAATTTGTTCACATTGTACAGATTGACTTTTATTTAAAGTAGCATCAATACAGTTAGTACATAAATTTCTATTGGGCTCCACCTTGGCATTGGAACAAATGACACAGATATCTTCCTCTGAGTCAGACATGTTTAACACACTAGCAAAAAACTTACAACTTGGTTATAATCTTTTTTAGCAAAAAACGTACTTTGCCTCAAAGAGGTACTAACGATTAAATGACAGTTGAAATAATGAACTGAAAAACAGTTATTGCATCAAATTTTAAAACAACACAACTTTTAGCAAAGGTTTGTTCTCATTAGTAAAAAAAAACAACACTAATTAAATTTGTACATAAGAAAACAAAACAACGTTTTTTATACACAGTCACTATAAGAATTCTCACAGCTCTGCTGAGAGAATTTACCTCCCTTCAAAGAAGTTTGAAGACCCCTGAGATCTGTCAGAGATGAACCGGATCATGCAGGAAATATAAAAGTAGCTGACTGGAATTTTTTGATGCGTAGCAAAGAGCGCCAAAAACGGCCCCTCCCTCTCCCACACAGCAGTGAAGAGAAACGAAACTGTCACAATTAAAGCAAAAAACTGCCAAGTGGAAAATAATGCCCAAACATTTATTCACACAGTACCTCAGCAATGTAAACGATTCTACATTCCAGCAAAAACGTTTAACATGAGAATAGTTATTAAAAAGGATTAGTGACCTTTAACACAGTAGTTCCGGTGAAATACCATCCCCAGAATACTGAAGTGTATACATACATGTCATTTTAACGGTATGGCAGGCTTTTCTCATCAATTCCATTCAGAAAATAAAAACTGCCACATACCTCAATGCAGATTCATCTGCCCGCTGTCCCCTGATCTGAAGCCTTTACCTCCCTCAGATGGTCGAGAACAGCAATATGATCTTAACGACTCCGGTTAAAATCATAGTAAAAAATCTCTGTCAGATTCTTCCTCAAACTCTGCCAGAGAAGTAATAACACGCTCCGGTGCTATTTTAAAATAACAAACTTTTGATTGAAGTCATAAAAACTAAGTATAATCACCATAGTCCTCTCACACATCCTATCTAGTCGTTGGGTGCAAGAGAATGACTGGGACTGACGTAGAGGGGAGGAGCTATATGCAGCTCTGCTGGGTGAATCCTCTTGCATTTCCTGTTGGGGAGGAGTTATATCCCAGAAGTAATGATGACCCGTGGACTGATCACACATAACAGAAGAAATAAGACTTACTTACCCCAGGACACTCATCTACATGTAGTAGAAAGCCAAACCAGTACTGAAACGAGAATCAGTAGAGGTAATGGTATATATAAGAGTACATCGTCGATCTGAAAAGGGAGGTAAGAGATGAATCTCTACGACCGATAACAGAGAACCTATGAAATAGACCCCGTAGAAGGAGATCATTGAATTCAAATAGGCAATACTCTCCTCACATCCCTCTGACATTCACTGCCCGCTGAGAGGAAAACCGGGCTCCAACCTGCTGCGGAGCGCATATCAACGTAGAATCTAGCACAAACTTACTTCACCACCTCCATAGGAGGCAAAGTTTGTAAAACTGATTTGTGGGTGTGGTGAGGGGTGTATTTATAGGCATTTTGAGGTTTGGGAAACTTTGCCCCTCCTGGTAGGAATGTATATCCCATACGTCACTAGCTCATGGACTCTTGCTAATTACATGAAAGAAATTATTATGGTCCCTAAGAAAACTACCCTTGTTGCTGGAACAAGGGGACTCTCTTTCAGATTCACTTTTCATCCGTGGAAACGTAGAAAAGACAACAAGATCTCTGTATGAGAGTTTGCTTGTTGAAAATATAGCGCCTAAACCAAAATGTCATCCAGGTAGTGCGCCACTGCAATTCCCCGAGAAATGATCACTGCCAAGAGAGTCCCCAGAACCTTTGAAAAAGTTCTGGGAGCTGTGGCAAGGCCAAACGGAAGAGCCACAAACTGAAAGGGTTTGACTAGAAAAGCAAATCTCAGGAATTTGTGAAGATCCCTGTGGATGGAAACATGAAGATACGCGTCCCTCAGGTCTATGGTCGTCAAACTGACCCTCTTGGACAAAAGGAAAAATGGAACGAATGGTTTCCATTTTGAAGGACGGTACTCTGAGAAACTTGTTGAGACACTTCAAGTCTAGAATAGATCGTGGTTCCCAAAAAAGAGGAAACTTTTCGAACAGATTTAAATAGAATCCAAGGCCCTGTTCCTTTGCTGGAACTGGCACTATCACTCCCAGGGAGGAAAGATCCCGAACACATTTCCTATAGCGAATCAGACAAGGCGTTGTACCAATAGGATGCCACACTTGACACAGTGGCAATACAAACTGCAGGTTGCCATTGAAGACCTTGATGAACATACATCTTCTTCAAATAAGCCTCCAGCTTTTTGTCCATTGGATCCTTAGAACTACTATTCCTATATAAAATAGGTGCTCTTAGTCAGAGTAGAAATGGCCCCTTTTACTTTAGGCACTGTGCGCCATGAATGTTTAATGGAGTCAGCAACAGGAAACATCTTTTTAAAAACAGGAGCCGGGGAAAAAAAAGGTATCCCTGGCTTCTCCCATTCCTGTGCAATAATCTCTGTTGCATGGTCTGGAACAGGAAAAACTTCCACATAGAAAGAAACATCATAGTATTTATTAAGTTTACTATATTTCTTAGGGTTGACAACGACAGGCGTATTGGAGTCGTTTAAAGTAGCCAAAACCTCCTTTAGCAATACACGAAGGTGTTCAAGCTTAAATCTGAAGCATACTACTTCAGCGTCAGATGAAGGAATTATAATGTCCGAATATGAGATCTCACCCTCAGAGGCTACCGACTTATCCTCATCATCAGACTTATGAGGAAGGGTAACCTAAGTAGCAGCAGATGGAACAGAAACCTTAGTATCTGAATCATTAATTTCCCTCTTGCGTTTTCCCTTTAGCATAGAAAAAGCAAATAATGCCACAGACACCGCAGAAGATACCTGAGCAGCAAATTCTACAGGAAACATTACGCCTCCAGGAGACTGAGAGGAACCGCAGGGCACTGCATGTGATGCCATTGAGGCTTGGGACGCTAGAGGAGAAGGCTGTGGCATCGCCTAAACAGCATCATCCTGAGAGACAGGCTCAGCAAAAATAAGTTTATCTTTATTTTTCAAATTACTCTCAACACATGAGGAACAAAATTGAATAGGAGGAACAACTTGGGCCTCTAAAGCACAATAAACACACATTCATAAGAGCAGACTCCTGCTCCATGTCAGACATGGCCACAAACCAACAGTATGATGAAACAAAAATAAAGTGTTATCAAATTAAGAATTGTTTTATTTAAAACGCAATTTCCTCCAAAAGAATAAACTGCAGGTTTACTAAATTAACCCTCTGAAAAAGCCACCTCTACACCTCAGATTAACTGAGATGTTTCTACCTGACCTCCAGAGAAAAAAAAAAAAAAAATGCTAGGAGATGCCAGCACAGATTGAAAAGGACTCTGAAAACGGCTCCTGACACGTACCGCCGCTCCGTTTCTATGCAAAGAGCAGAAGCACAGGCGAGTCACATGACCAGCTGAAGGGAACTGTACCACACACAAAAGCGCGCGTTCCTAGCTGACAGTGACCGTTCACAACCTGAAGCCTAGCCTAACGCTGCTAAAAGCATTTACAATCTAAGTGAAAAACGATCTCTAAGAAATAATTTTCCCCCAAGTTGCCAAACTGGGTGCCAATAAAATGTATAAAACCACTTATACACAATTGTGAGCTTCCACCCACTGAACAATCCGAGCCACCTCCTTCATGGCTAAGAAACTCCGAGTTCCTCCCTGGTGGTTGATGTAAACTGAGGTGATGTTGTCTGACTGGCACCTGATAAACCGGGCTGTTTCCCCTCATGTCACTTGTCTCTCTCTGCGCCCCAGGTCTGATTAGGTCTCCAGACTGACTTGGATTGAGCAAAATTCCCCTCCTGCTTTGTGGCAGAGGAGGAAGTAGAGGGTCCACCTTTAAAGTTTCGAAAGGAACGAAAATTATTTTGTTTGGCCCTCATTTTATTCGTCTTGTCCTGAGGAAGGACATGGCCTTTACCTCCAGTAATGTCGGAAATCTCCTTCAGTTCAGGCCCGAATAGGGTCTTACCCTTGAAAGGAATAGCTAACAGCTTAGATTTTGATGACACATCAGCCAAACAGAACTTAAGCCATAACACGCTACGTGCTAAAATGGCAAAGCCTGCATTCTTTGCCGCTAATTTAGCCATTTGAAAAGCGGCATCTGTAATAAAAGAATTAGCTAGCTTGAGAGCCTTAATTCTATCCAAAATATCATCTAATGGGTTCTCAACCTTAAGAGACTCCTCTAGAGCCTCAAACCAAAAAGCGGCTGCAGTAGTTACAGGAACAATGCACGCTATAGGTTGTAGAAGAAAACCCTGATGAATAAACTATTTCTTTAGAAGGCCCTCTAATTTTTTATCCATAGGATCTTTGAAAGCACAATTGTCCTCAATAGGTATAGTTGTACGCTTAGCTAGGGTAGAAACAGCTCCCTCCACCTTAGGGACCGTCTGCCACAAATCCCGAATGGTGTCAGATATGGGAAACATTTTCTTAAAAGTAGGAGGGGGAGAGAACGGAATGCCTGGTCTATCCCATTCCTTAGTAACAATGTCCGAAATCCTCTTAGGGACTGGAAAAACATTAGTGTAAGCGGGGACCTCTAGATATCTATCCATTTTACACAATTTCTCTGGAGGTATGACAATAGGGTCACAATCATCCAGAGCCGCCAAAACCTCCCTGAGTAACAAGCGGAGGTGTTCCAGCTTAAACTTAAAGGCCGTCATATCTGAGTCTGTTTGAGGGAACATCTTTCCTGAATCAGAAAGCTCTCCCTCAGACAGCAATTCCCCCAACCCCAAATCAGAACACTGTGAGGGTACATCAGAGATGGCCAATAACGCATCAGAGGGCTCAGCATTTACTCCAATACTGGACCTACTGCGCTTACCCTGCAAACCAGGCAGTTTAGATAATACCTCTGTGAGGGTAGTAGACATAACTTCGGCCATATCTTGCAGGGTGAAAGAATTAGACGCACTAGAAGTACTTGGGTCGCTTGTGCGGGCATTAAAGGTTGTGACACTTGGGGAGAATTAGATGGTATAAACTGATTCTCTTCTGACTAAGAATCATCCTGAGACATACTTTTATCAGCTAAAATATGTTCTTTGCAATGTAAGGCCCTTTCAGTACATGAGGGACACATTTTAAGTGGGGGTTCCACAATGGCTTCTAAACACATAGAACATTGGCTTTCCTCAATTTCAGACATGTTAAAACAGGATAGTAATGACCACAAACCGACTTGAAAACACTTTATTTTGTGAAAAAAATAACAATCTGAAAAAACGGTACTGCACCTTTAAGAGAAAAAAAGCACACATTTTTCAAAACTGCTTTAAAACGATAAAATTATCACAATTTTATGATAAATGCATCCCAACTTGTCAGCTAAGATTGCCCCACAAGGAAAGGAATACTTAACCCTTACCAAAAAAACGTTGTGCTATAAAACGTTAAATTCAAACAAAAACACCCCCTGCACCTCGCCTTCCTGCCCTCAGGGGTCTGTAAAATCGGATTAACCCTTCGATTAGGCCCAAACTGTCTCTGAAAGGCCCACCGGAGTTGAAGCTTGCTGCTTGTCTGGGAAAAACAACTGCGCAACTGAGGTGCGAAAATAGGCCCCGCCCGTCTCACTCGATGTCTCACAGCCTAAAATAACTGCACCAGAGCAGTCTAAAACCTAGCCATGTGGGTTCATATACCCATTAAGTGAAGCCATGTGCACCCTCCATTCTAAAAGTAAAAACGTTTGCCATAAAAAACGTTATCTGTAACTCCCAATATAGAAACATTTGCCCACAAACATCATATCATCAGTGTCAAACATTTTTTTATAGCCCAATATACAGGTCCAGTAATACCCCTCTCTATACATTAGGATTACTGCTTACCCTTTCCCACATGGGGATACTGTCAGCCAATTCTGAAATACCACAGTCTCTCCAGAAAAAAAATGACTGAACATACCTCAATGCTTGTAGCATGAACGTTCCTCACACTGAAGTTTCTTAAGTACTCCTCAGCCATTCTGTGGGAACTACTCTGGATCTTAGTGACAACTGCTAAGATCATCAGTCTCCAGGCAGAGGTCTTCATCCATCTGCTGCCTGGGAGAAAATAGTACACACCGGTACCATTTAAAATAAAAAAGTCTTGCTTGAAGAAAATAAAAACTAACATTTTATCACCTCTTTCACTTTACCCTTCCTATTACTTAGAGTAGGCAAAGAGAATGACTGGGGGTGGAGTCAAGGGAGGAGCTATATAGACAGCTCTGCTGTGGTGCTCTTTGCCACTTCCTGTTAGCAGGAGGATAATATCCCACAAGTAAAGGATGAATCCATGGACTCATCGTATCTTATAGAAGAAATAACTACAGTTTGTCAGTTTACACAGTCTTACAATATAAGCAGTTTTTCAAAGTAGAAAAACTGAGCGGCAATTTCCTCTACTGTTTCATAGAGGATCTTGGTAGCACAGTAAATTAAATATCCTCTACCCCAGAAAACGTAATAAAAATAAAGGTGACCAATAAAGAATCCTTTATTATTAAACTTTACAAATTCCCTTGCCAAGAGTAAATGACCATAACTCATACCATAAACTTAAGTGCCATGTCCTAAATATGACTCCTTAACTAATAAGGAGTATTGAATCCCAAATGAAGGATCTGAAAGAGGATAAACTTCCTAAGTGCTGGTATCCTTCTTTACCTAAAAGGCAGAAGCACTTACCTTAGATCCAATTGCATGATGAATGCTGATCCTTAGGTGTGGCAGGCATCTAGTCGCTGTCATAGACCTGTAGGAAAACAAAGAACAGAGTAACCAACTCTGACTTTCTGCAAAAGGGTAGCAAAGTGTTAAAAGTAAAGCAAAGGACTTCCTCGGCACCTTTTAACTGCTAAAAGCCACCACTACTCTTACTCCAGAGAATGACGTGGACACAGCTAGATCCCAATCTTTGCTTGCAGGGAAAAGTACCCATAAAAGGATTAAATTCTTCAGACACTAACTTTGTACAACTTCCATTGACAGAGGCAAAGAGAATGACTGGGGGTTATGGGTAAGGCAGTTACACTTAACAGCTCTGCTGGGGTGCTCTTTGCCTCCTACTGCTGGCCAGGAGTTGAATATCCCACTAGTAATTGGAATGACGTTGTGGAATCTCCATGTCATAGGAAAGAAAAGAGGACATGGTAAGAGGAGTGTAAGCAAGAGCAATATAAAGGCCAATAAGTCGGAGGAAGCAATAAAAGGGTTAAAACCAGCAGCACATGTTCTCACCTCCTTCCAGCAGCCGGATTCCCAGAGGGGACACTTGTACTATATACTTGTTGTCACCGATGTTTCCAGCATACACAGTGGGGCCCTGAGTGGCAAAACCACTGGTGTCCAACTCCATGATCTCCTGCCCAGTCTGCAAAATCTGAAAGAAAAAAAAACGCAAGTGACGCAGTTTAGCAAGTTGTCATGCAGAAGGTACAATTTGTAGTTGGTGGTTTGAGGGTGACTTACACCACAGGCTGGCTCGCAAAACTCAGCAGCAGCAGCAGCCTGCCTGCCTTGCAGGCTCGCAAAACTCAGCAGCAGCAGCCTGCCTGCCTTGCGGGCTCGCAAAACTCAGCAGCAGCAGCCTGCCTGCCTTGTTGGCTCGCAAAACTCAGCAGCAGCAGCCTGCCTGCCCTGCCTGCCTTGCTGGCTCGCAAAACTCAGCAGCAGCAGCCTGCCTGCCTTGCGGGCTCGCAAAACTCAGCAGCAGCAGCAGCCTGCCTGCCTTGCGGGCTCGCAAAACTCAGCAGCAGCAGCCTGCCTGTCTTGCGGGCTCGCAAAACTCAGCAGCAGCCTGCCTGCCTTGCGGGCTCACAAAACTCAGCAGTTTGGATTTGTAGGGCTTACACTCTGATGTTGAATTGTGCAAAGGGACTGGTTCCAAGATATTGGAAATCATTACAGGTACCAAATCTGGGGGAGTGGAAAGCTGGAGTTGGGGACTTACTCTGGAGAGATACCACTACCTCAAAATAGGGAAACTTGCCACACATGAATATGTTACTACTCTGGGAGGGTAAAACGCTATAGAGATAGATCATTGCCCCTGGGGAAGGTCCTATAATATCTTGCATTTCTGAAGTGTTGTGTCTGGTCGAACATAGTTATTCTCCCCCCCCCCCCCCTTTCTTTTTTCTTTTATTTTCCTCCCCTCTCCCCCTTCTCCTCCCTCTGCTTTCTTCCCTTCTCTCTTAACCTATACTCACAGCCCGTTGTTGTGTGGACAGGTTGTGCCTTAAATTTACCCCTGTTCTATGCATCAAGGAACGGGAGTATGCGGTCATAAATGCAAATTAACCTAGACATGACCGGTCTTCCAAGACATATATATATATACCATAAATCTGTGTATAATTGTTGTATACATTTTGTTATTCTCTTAAGAACATTGAACAAGCAAAGTTTACAAAGCGGAGCAATTATCAGTTATATAAGATCCGAAGCTCCAAAGATATATGTGACTATTATGTGATTGTATCTGCGAAATGTATAACTATGTACCCATGAGCAAGTTCATTCAATAAAGCTCTTAAATAAAAAAAAATTAAAAATACACGCTAATTAATTTACAAATAAAATAATTTATACCTTAGTATTAAAATAGATTTATAACCTTTACTATAATTGCACTTTATGTTCCTATTTTATTTATATTTTACGAGCAGAATACAGGAATGGGAAAAGTCTCCTATTTCTTCTATAAGATACGACGAGTCCACGGATTCATCCTTTACTTGTGGGATATTATCCTCCTGCTAACAGAAAGTGGCAAAAAGCACCACAGCAGAGCTGTCTATATAGCTCCCCCCTTGACTCCACCCCCAGTCATTCTCTTTGCCTACTCTAAGTACTAGGAAGGGTAAAGTGAAAGAGGTGATAAAATGTTAGTTTTTATTTTCTTCAAGCAAGACTTTTTTATTTTAAATGGTACCGGTGTGCACTATTTTCCCTCAGGCAGCAGATGGATGAAGACTTCTGCCTGGAGGCTGATGATCTTAGCATTTATCACTAAGATCCAGAGCAGTTCCCACAGAATGGCTGAGGAGTACTTAAGAAACTTCAGTGTGAGGAACGTTTTTCATGCTATAAGCAGTGAGGTATGTTCAGTCATTTTTTTCTGGAGAGACTGTGGTATTTCAGAATTGGCTGACAGTATCCCCATGAGGGAAAGGGTAAGCAGTAATCCTGATATATATAGAGGGGTATTACTGAGCTTGCATATAGGGGCAAAGAAAAAATGGTTGACACTGAGTTTTAAATGTTTGTGGGCAAACGTTTACATTACTGGGAGTGCTGATAACGTTTTTATGAGGAACGTTTTTCATGTTTATTAAGAGGGTACACATGGCTTACTTTTTGGGTTTATGAACCCACATGGCTAGTTTTAGACCGCTCTGGTGCGGTTCATTTGGGCTAAGAGACATCGAGTGAGATGGGCGGGGCCTATTTTCGCGCCTCAGTTGCGCAGTTGTTTTTGTCAGGCAAGCAGCAAGCTCCAACTCCGGTGGGCCCTTGTGACTGTTTTGGGCCAAATCGAAGCTTTAACCTGGTTTTGCAGACCCCTGAGGGCAGGTAGGCTATTGATATAAACGCTTTTCTAATTATCCGTTTTTTCTAATAAGGGTTAAGTGTTCCTTTCCTTGTGGGGCAAACTTAGCTGCATAGTTAGGATGCTTATATCATAACATTGAAACAATTTGATGTTTTAAAGCAGTTTTGGAACAATTGTATGTTTTTTTTTCTCTTAAAGGCGCAGTACCGTTTTTTCAGATTGTTATTTTTTTCACTAAATAAAGTGTTTTCAAGCCTGTTTGTGGTCATTACTAGCCTGTTTAACATGTCTGACATTGAGGAAAGCCAATGTTCTATGTGTTTAGAAGCCATTGTGGAACCCCCACTTAAAATGTGTCCCTCATGCACTGAAAGGGCCTTACATTGCAAAGAACATATTTTAGCTGATAAAAGTATGTCGCAGGATGATTCTCAGTCAGAAGAGAATCCGGTTATGCCATCTAATTCTCCCCAAGTGTCACAACCGTTAACGCCCGCACAAGCGACGCCACCCTGCAAGATATGGCCGCAGTTATGGCTACTACCCTCACTGAGGTTTTATCTAAACTGCCTGGGTTGCAGGGGAAGCACAGTAGGTCCGGTGTGAGAGTAAATGCTGAGCCCTGACGCTTTATTAGCCATCTCCGATGTACTCTCACAATGTTCCGAGTTGGGGGTGAGGGAATTGCTGTCTGAGGGAGAGCTTTCTGATACAGACTCTGATATGACGGCTTTTAAGTTTAAAGTGAAGGTAAAGTTTTACAATCTTAAAGACAACCTAGCATTTATCCTTATGACCCTAATCTAGTCGCCAAGTTTGTTTTTTTATTACTTCTATGTTTTTGCTAAAAAAATATATTTAAAACTCCCTACCGCTTAGCTAATAACTCCTCCCAAGTCCTACATCCATCTTCTTGTCACGTCACTTCGCCCCAAAATGCGCGTTCACCGGCAGTCTAAAATGCGCATGCGCCAGTCGGCGATTTTGAAAAACACTGCGCATGCGCTTATCCCCTAACATTATTTCCCAATGCGCACGGGAGCGCGCCATTGTAATCAGGCTGTAAATGAATTGAAAAGAGCATGTGCAGTGAGTAAAGGGGCGGATGACGCGGAGCTACGGCCGCCTAACGGCCGAAATTTCAATTGGTCCCTCAAAGAACGTGATCAAGACCTTTAAAAAAAAAAATGTATATATACGGGTTGAATTAGAAGAAGTTACGAAAATGAATTCTAAAGGGTAAAACTTGATTTTTACTATAAATTGTAAAAAAATTATGAATGAAACATTTATTTTGCCTCAACAATGTGGTGCTTGATTGAATTAGAGTTAACTTTACCATCACTTTAAGCTAGAACACCTTCACTTGTTGCTCAGGGAGGTTTTAGAGACTCTGGATGATTGTGACCCTATTGTATTCCCACCAGAGAAATTGTGTAAAATGGATAGATATCTAGAGGTCCCCGCTTACACTAATGTTTTTCCAGTCCCTATGAGGATTTTGGACATTGTTACTAAGGAGTGGGATAGACCAGGTATTCTGTTCTCTCCCCCTCCTACTTTTAAGAGAAGGTTTCACATATCAGACATCATTCGGGATTCGTGGCAGACGGTCCCTAAGGTGGAGGGAGTTATTTCTACCATGGCTAAACATACAACTATACCTATTGAGGACAGTTGTGCTTTCAAAGATCCTATGACTAAAAAATTAGAGGGTCTTCTAAAGAAAATATTTATTCATCAGGGTTTTCTTCTGCAACCTATAGCGTGCATTGTTCCTGTAACTACTGCAGCTGCTTTTTGGTTCGAGGCTCTGGAGGAGGCTCTTAAGGTTGAGACCCCATTAGATGATATTCTGGATAGAATTAGGGCTCTCAAGCTAGCTAATTCTTTCATTACAGATGCCGCTTTTCAACTGGCTAAATTAGCGGCAAAGAATTCAGGTTTTGTCATTTTAGCGCATAGAGCGTTATGGCTTAAAGAGACACTGTACTTAAAAATTTTCTTTTGTAATTCAGAAAGAGCATGCAATTTTAAGCAACTTTCTAATTTACTCCTATTATCAATTTTTCTTTGTTCTCTTGCTATCATTATTTGAAAAAGGCATCTAAGCTTTTTTTTGGTTTAAGTACTCTGGACAGCACTTTTTTATTGGTGGATGAATTTATCCAACAATCAGCAAGGACAACCCAGGTTGTTCACCAAAAATGGGCCGGCATTTAAACTTACATTCTTGCATTTCAAATAAAGATACCAAGAGAAAGAAGAAAATTTGATAATAGGAGTAAATTAGAAAGTTGCTTAAAATTTCATGCTCAATATGAATAACGAAAGAAAATTTTGGGTACAGTGTCCCTTTAAGTCCTGGTCTGCTGATGTGTCATCAAAATCTAAGCTTTTAGCTATTCCTTTCAAGGGTAAGACCCTATTCGGGCCTGAACTGAAAGAGATAATTTCCGACATCACTGGAGGAAAAGGCCATGCTCTTCCTCAGGATAAGACAAATAAGATGAGGACCAAACAAAATAATTTTCGTTCTTTTCGAAACTTCAAAGGTGGTCCCTCTACCTCCTCCCCTACCGCAAAGCAGGAGGGGAATTTTGCTCAATCCAAGTCAGTCTTGAGACCTAACCAGACCTGGAATAAGGGTAAACAGACCAAGAAGCCCGCTGCTGCCACCAAGACAGCATGAAGGGGCAGCCCCCGATCCGGGACCGGATCTAGTAGGGGGCAGACTTTCTCTCTTTGCTCAGGCTTGGGCAAGAGACGTTCATGACTCCTGGGCTTTAGAAATCGTGACCCAGGGGTATCTTTTAGACTTCAAAGATTCTCCTCCAAGGGGGAGATTTCATCTTTCACGGTCGTCTGTAAACCAGACAAAAAGAGAGGCGTTCTTACGCTGAGTAGAAGTCCTATATACTATGGGGGTAATCTGCCAAGTTCCAAAAGCAGAACAGGGGCAGGGGTTTTACTCCAATCTGTTCATGGTTCCCAAAAAAGAGGGAACTTTCAGAACGATTTTAGATCTCAAGATCTAAAACAAATTTCTCAGAGTCCCATCCTTCAAGATGGAGACCATTCGGACTATTTTACCAATGATCCATGAGGGTCAATATATGACCACCGTGGATTTGAAGGATGCGTATCTTCACATTCCTATCCACAAAGATCATCACCAGTTCCTCAGGTTCGCCTTCCTGGACAAGCATTACCAGTTTGTTGGCCACAGCTCCCAGAATTTTCACAAAAGTACTAGGGTCCCTTCTGGCGGTTCTAAGGCCGCGGGGCATAGCAGTGGCGCCTTATCTGGACAATATCTTAATTCAGACGTCAACTTACCAACTAGCCAAATCTCACACGGACATCGTGTTAGCTTTTCTAAGATCTCACGGGTGGAAGGTGAACGTAAAAAAGAGTTCACTTATCCCTCTCACAAGAGTTCCATTTCTGGGAACTCTGATAGACTCGGTAGACATGAAAATTTTTCTGACGGAGGTAAAAAAAAATCAAAGATCTTAACCACCTGCCGAACACGTCATTCCATTCCTCGACCGTCAGTGGCTCAGTGTATGGAGGCAATTGGACTAATGGTAGTGGCAATGGACATAGTTCCGTTTGCTCGCTTGCATCTCAGACCACTGCAACTATGCATGCTCAAACAGTGGAATGGGGATTATGCAAATTTATCTCCTCAGATAAATCTGGATCAAGAGACCAGAGACTCTCTTCTTTGGTGGTTGTCACAGGATCATCTGTCCCAGGGAATGTGTTTCCGCAGGCCAGCATGGGTCATAGTGACGGACGTACGTCAGCCTATTGGGCTGGGGTGCAGTCTGGAATTCCCTGAAAGCATAGGGTGTGTGGACTCAGGAGGAGGCTCTCCTTCCAATAAATATTCTAGAACAGAGCGATATTCAACGGGCTTCAGGCGTGGCCTCAGCTGGCTTCTGCCAGATTCATAAGATTCCAGTCGGACAATATCACGACTGTAGCATATATCAATCATCAGTGGGGAACAAAGAGTTCTCTAGCGATGATAGAGGTTTCCAAAATAATTTGATGGGCAGAGACTCACTCTTGCCATCTATCAGCAATCTATATCCCAGGAGTGGAGAACTGGGAAGCGGATTTTCTAAGTCGTCAGACTTTTCATCCGGGGGAGTGGGAACTCCATCCGGAGGTGTTTGCACAGTTGATTCGTCAATGGGGCACACCAGAATTGGATATGATGGCATCTCGTCAAAATGCCAAACTTCCTTGTTACGGGTCCAGATCAAGGGATCCCCAAACAGTACTGATAGATACTCTAGCAGTACCTTGGTCGTTCAACCTGGCTTATGTGTTCCCACCATTTCCTCTCCTTCCTCGTCTGATTGCCAGAATCAAACAGGAGAGGGCTTCGGTGATTTTGATAGCACCTGCGTGGCCACGCAGGACTTGGTATGCAGACCTGGTGGAAATGTCATCTCTACCACTGTGGACACTGCCTCTGAGACAGGACCTTCTCTCATTCAAGGTCCGTTCCAGCATCCAAATCTAGTTTCTCTGTGGCTGACTACCTGGAAATTTTATCTAAGCTGGGATTCTCTGAGACGGTCATAGATACCTTGATTCAGGCTCGAAAGCCTATCACTAGGAAAATTTACCATAAGATATGGCGTAAATATCTTTATTGGTGTGAATCCAAAGGCTACTCATGGAGTAAGATCAGGATTCCTAGGATTTTGTCTTTTCTCCAAGAAGGATTGGAGAAAGGGTTATCAGCTAGTTCCCTAAAGGGACAGATATCTGCGTTTGTCAATTTTACTGCACAAACGTCTGGCAGATTTCCCAGACGTTCAGTCGTTTTGTCAGGCTTTGGTTAGAATTAAGCCTGTGTTTAAACCTGTTGCTCCGCCATGGAGTTTGAATTTAGTTCTTAAAGTTCTTCAAGGGGTTCCGTTTGAACCTATGCATTCGATAGATATTAAGCTTCTATCTTGGAAAGTTCTATTTTTAGTTGCTATCTCTTCGGCTCGAAGAGTTTCTGAACTATCTGCATTGCAATGTGACTCGCCTTATCTTGTTTTCCATTCTGATAAGGTGGTTTTGCGTACCAAACCTGGTTTCCTTCCTAAGGTTGTTACTAATAAGAATATTAATCAGGAAATTGTTGTTCCTTCCCTGTGTCCTAATCCTTCCTCTAAGAAGGAGTGTCTGTTGCACAACTTGGACGTGGTTCGTGCTTTGAAGTTTTACTTGCAAGCGACCAAAGATTTCCGTCAAACATCTTCTCTGTTTGTTGTCTATTCTGGAAAACGTAGAGGTCAAAAAGCTACGGCTACCTCTCTTTCTTTTTGGCTGAAAAGCATCATCCGTTTGGCATACGAGACTGCTGGACAGCAGCCTCCTGAAAGAATTACAGCTCACTCTACTAGAGCGGTGGCTTCCACATGGGCTTTTAAAAATGATGCTTCTGTTGAACAGATTTGTAAGGCTGCGACTTGGTCTTCACTTCATACCTTTTCCAAATATGATACTTTTGCTTCTTCGGAGGCTATTTTTGGGAGAAAAGTTCTTCAAGCAGTGGTGCCTTCTGTTTAGGCATCTGTCTTGTCCCTCCCGTTTATCCGTGTCCTGTAGCTTTGGTATTGTATCCCACAAGTAAAGGATGAATCCGTGGACTCATCGTATCTTATAGAAGAAAAGTAAATTTATGCTTACCTGATAAATTGATTTTTTTCTATGATACGACGAGTCCACGGCCCGCCCTGTCAATTTAAGACAGATTATATTTTTTTGATTTAAAACTTAAGTCACCTCTGCACCTTTTAGTTTCTCCTTTTTCTTCCTGTACCTTCGGTCGAATGACTGGGGGGTGGAGTTAAGGGAGGAGCTATATAGACAGCTCTGCTGTGGTGCTCTTTGCCACTTCCTTTTAGCAGGAGGATAATATCCCACAAGTAAAGGATGAATCTGTGGACTCGTCGTATCATAGAAGAAATCAATTTATCAGGTAAGCATAAATTTACTTTTTATTCCTATATTGAGTGGAGACCACATTTTTGCCCTTTGTATTCGTTGTTAACATATGCTGTAAATATCCGCATTTGCCATTTTCCTTTTGTATATGTCTCAGTACATAATCCTACAGATAAACATTGGTGGAATTTTCCAAATGACACTTAGTAACTATATTTGCCTCCTATTCGATTCTTTGGTCTAATATAAATGTTTTCAACTAGAATACCTTATTGCATGCACAGTCTTGTACTTCTTGCAATTGACGTTAATCAAGATCTAAAGTAAGTATATTTATGTACATTAATAAAAAAACATAATTTATGTAAGAACTTACCTGATAAATTCATTTCTTTCATATTAGCAAGAGTCCATGAGCTAGTGACGTATGGGATATACATTCCTACCAGGAGGGGCAAAGTTTCCCAAACCTCAAAATGCCTATAAATACACCCCTCACCACACCCACAAATCAGTTTAACGATTAGCCAAGAAGTGGGGTGATAAGAAAAAAGTGCGAAAGCATAAAAAATAAGGAATTGGAATAATTGTGCTTTATACAAAAAAATCATAACCACCACAAAAAGGGTGGGCCTCATGGACTCTTGCTAATATGAAAGAAATGAATTTATCAGGTAAGTTCTTACATAAATTATGTTTTCTTTCATGTAATTAGCAAGAGTCCATGAGCTAGTGACGTATGGGATAATGACTACCCAAGATGTGGATCTTCCACGCAAGAGTCACTAGAGAGGGAGGGATAAAATAAAGACAGCCAATTCCGCTAAAAAAAATCCACACCCAAAACAAAGTTTAAATCTTATAATGAAAAAAACTGAAATTATAAGCAGAAGATCAAACTGAAACAGCTGCCTGAAGTACTTTTCTACCAAAAACTGCTTCAGAAGAAGAAAACACATCAAAATGGTAGAATTTAGTAAAAGTATGCAAAGAAGACCAAGTGGCTGCTTTGCAAATCTGATCAACCGAAGCTTCATTCCTAAACGCCCAGGAAGTAGAAACTGACCTAGTAGAATGAGCTGTAATCCTTTGAGGCGGAGTTTTACCCGACTCGACATAAGCATGATGAATCAAAGATTTTAACCAAGATGCCAAAGAAATGGCAGAAGCCTTCTGACCTTTCCTAGAACCGGAAAAGATAACAAATAGACTAGAAGTCTTTCGGAAATCCTTAGTAGCTTCAACATAATATTTCAAAGCTCTAACTACATCCAAAGAATGCAACGACTTTTACTTATAATTCTTAGGATTAGGACAAAATGAAGGAACCACAATTTCTCTACTAATGTTGTTAGAATTCACAACCTTAGGTAAAAATTTAAAAGAAGTTCGCAACACCGCCTTATCCTGATGAAAAATCAGAAAAGGAGACTCACAAGAAAGAGCAGATAATTCAGAAACTCTTCTAGCAGAAGAGATGGCCAAAAGAAACAAAACTTTCCAAGAAAGTAATTTAATGTCCAGCGAATGCATAGGTTCAAACTGAGGAGCTTGAAGAGCCCCCAGAACCAAATTCAAACTCCAAGGAGGAGAAATTGACTTAATAACAGGTTTTATACGAACCAAAGCTTGTACAAAACAATGAATATCAGGAAGACTAGCAATCTTTCTGTGAAAAAGAACAGAAAGAGCAGAGATTTGTCCTTTCAAGGAACTTGCAGACAAACCTTTATCCAAACCATCCTGAAGAAACTGTAAAATTCTAGGAATTCTAAAAGAATGCCAAGAAAAATGATGAGAAAAACACCAAGAAATGTAAATCTTCCAGACTCGATAATATATCTTCCTAGATACAGATTTACGAGCCTGTAACATAGTATTAATCACAGAGTCAGAGAAACCTCTATGACTGAGAATCAAGCGTTCAATCTCCATACCTTCAAATTTAAGCATTTGAGATCCTGATGGAAAAAAGGACCTTGCGATAGAAGGTCTGGTCTTAACGGAAGAGTCCACGGTTGGCAAGTGGCCATCCGGACAAGATCCACATACCAAAACCTGTGAGGCCATGCTGGAGCCACCAGCAGAACAAACGAGCACTCCTTTAGAATCTTGGAAATCACTCTTGGAAGAAGAACTAGAGGCGGAAAGATATAGGCAGGATGATACTTCCAAGGAAGTGACAATGCATCCACTGCCTCCGCTTGAGGATCCCTGGATCTGGACAGATACCTGGGAAGCTTCTTGTTTAGATGAGAAGCCATCAGATCTATTTCTGGAAGTCCCCACATTTGAACAATCTGAAGAAATACCTCTGGGTGAAGAGACCATTCGCCCGGATGTAACGTTTGGCGACTGAGAAAATCCGCTTCCCAATTGTCTATACCTGGGATATGAACCGCAGGATTCCGCCCATACCAGTATTTGAGATACTTCTTTCATAGCCAGAGGACTGTGAGTCCCTCCTTGATGATTGACATATGCCAGGGTCGTGACATTGTCCGTCTGAAAACAAATGAACGACTCTCTCTTTAGAAGAGGCCATGACTGAAGAGCTCTGAAAATTGCACGGAGTTCCAAAATGTTGATTGGTAATCTCACCTCCTGAGATTCCCAAACCCCTTGTGCTGTCAGAGACCCCCAAACAGCTCCCCAACCTGTCAGACTTGCATCTGTTGAAATCACAGTCCAGGTCGGAAGAACAAAAGAAGCCCCCTGAACTAAACGATGGTGGTCTGTCCACCACGTCAGAGAGTGTCGTACAATCGGTTTTAAAGATATTAATTGAGATATCTTTGTATAATCCCTGCACCACTGGTTCAGCATACAGAGCTGAAGAGGTCGCATGTGAAAACGAGCAAAGGGGATCGCGTCCGATGCAGCAGTCATAAGACCTAGAATTTCCATGCATAAGGCTACCGAAGGGAATGATTGAGACTGAAGGTTTCGACAAGCTGAAACCAATTTAGACGTCTCTTGTCTGTCAAAGACAGAGTCATGGACACTGAATCTATCTGGAAACCTAAAAAGGTTACCCTTGTCTGAGGAATCAATGAACTTTTTGGTAAATTGATCCTCCAACCATGTTCTCGAAGAAACAATACAAGTCGATTCGTATGAGATTCTGCTAAATGTGAAGACTGAGCAAGTACCAAGATATCGTCCAAATAAGAAAATACCACAATACCCTGTTCTCTGATTACAGACAGAAGGGCACCGAGAACCTTTGTAAAAATCCTTGGAGCTGTTGCTAGGCCAAACGGCAGAGCCACAAACTGGTAATGATTATCTAGGAAAGAGAATCTCAGAAACTGATAGTGATCTGGATGAATCGGAATATGCAGATATGTATCCTGTAAATCTATTGTGGACATATAATGCCCTTGCTGAACAAAAGGCAGAATAGTCCTTATAGTTACCATTTTGAATGTTGGTATCCTTACATAATGATTCAATATTTTTAAATCCAGAACTGGTCTGAAGGAATTCTCCTTCTTTGGTACAATGAAAAGATTTGAGTAAAACCCCAGCCCCTGTTCCAGAACTGGAACTGGCATAATTACTTCAGCCAACTCTAGATCTGAAACACATTTCAGAAATGCTTGAGCCTTCACTGGATTTACTGGGACACGGGAAAGAAAAAATCTTCTTACAGGAGGCCTTATCTTGAAGCCTATTCTGTACCCTTGTGAAAAAATGTTCTGAATCCAAAGATTGTGAATCGAATTGATCCAAATTTCTTTGAAAAATCGTAATCTGCCCCCTACCAGCTGAGCTGGAATGAGGGCCGCACCTTCATGTTGACTTGGGAGCTGGCTTTGGCTTTCTAAAAGGCTTGGATTTATTCCAGACTGGAGATGGTTTCCAAACTGATACTGCTCCTGTAGGGGAAGGATCAGGCTTTTGTTCCTTATTGTGACGAAAGGAACGAAAACGATTAGTAGACCTAAATTTACCTTTAGATTTTTTATCCTGTGGTAAAAAAGTTCCTTTCCCCCCAGTAACAGTTGAAATAATAGAATCCAACTGTGAACCAAATAATTTATTACCCTGGAAAGAAAGGGAAAGCAAAGTTGACTTAGAAGACATATCAGCATTCCAAGTTTTAAGCCATAAAGCTCTTCTAGCTAAAATAGCTAGAGACATATACCTGACATCAACCCTAATGATATCAAAGATGGCATCACAAATAAAATTATTAGCATGTTGAAGAAGATTAACAATGCTATGAGAATTATGATCTGATACTTGTTGCGCTAAAGCTTCCAACCAAAAAGTTGAAGCTGCAGCAACATCCGCTAAAGATATAGCAGGTCTAAGAAGGTTACCTGAACATAAGTAAGCTTTTCTTAGAAAGGATTAAATTTTCCTATCTAGAGGATCCTTAAAGGAAGTACTATCTGCCGTAGGAATAGTAGTACGTTTAGCAAGAGTAGAGATAGCCCCATCAACTTTAGGGATTTTGTCCCAAAACTCTAATCTGTCAGATGGCACAGGATATAATTGTTTAAAACGTTTAGAAGGAGTGAATGAATTACCCAAATTATTCCATTCCTGGAAATTACTTCAGAAATAGCATCAGGGACAGGAAAAACTTCTGGAATAACTACAGGAGATTTAAAAACCTTATTTAAACGTTTAGATTTAGTATCAAGAGGACCAGATTCCTCTATCTCTAATGCAATTAAGACTTCTTTAAGTAAAGAACGAATAAATTCCATTTTGAATAAATATGAAGATTTATCAGCATCAACCTCTGAAACTGAATCCTCTGAACCAGAGGAAACATTATCAGAATCAGAATGATGATGTTCATTTAAAAATTCATCTGAAAAATGAGAAGTTTTAAAAGACCTTTTACGTTTACTAGAAGGAGGAATAACAGACATAGCCTTCTTAATGGATTTAGAAACAAAATCTCTTATGTTAACAGGAACACTCTGAGTATTAGATGTTGACGGAACAGCAACAGGTAATGTAACATTACTAAAGGAAATATTATCTGCATTAACAAGTTTGTCATGACATTCATTACAAACAACAGCTGGAGGAACAGATACCACAAGTTTACAGCAAATACACTTAACTTTGGTAGATCCAACATCAGGCAGCGATTTTCCAGAAGTATCTTCTGATTCAGGGTCAGTCTGAGACATCTTGCAATATGTAATAGAAAAAACAACATATAAAGCAAAATTGATCAAATTCCTTAAATGACAGTTTCAGGAATGGGAAAAAATGCCAGTGAACAAGCTTCTAGCAACCAGAAGCAAATAAACAATGAGACTTAAATAATGCGGAGACAATAATGACGCCCATATTTTTTAGCGCCAAAAAAAGACGCCCACATTATTTGGCGCCTAAATGCTTTTAGCGCCAAAAATGACGCCACATCCGGTAACGCCGACACTTTTGGCGCAAAAACGTCAAAAATGACGCAACTTCCGGTGACAAGAACGACGCCGGAAATAACAAAGAATTTTTTGCGCCAAAAAAGTCCGCGCCAAGAATGACGCAATAAAATGAAGCATTTTCAGCCCCCGCAAGCCTAACAGCCCACAGGGAAAAAAGTCAAATTTTAAGGTAAGAAAAAAATTGATTATTCAAATGCATTATCCCAAATAATGAAACTGACTGTCTGAAATAAGGAATATTGAACATCCTGAATCAAGGCAAATAAATGTTTAAACACAAATATTTAGAACTTTATATAAAAGTGCCCAACCATAGCTTAGAGTGTCACAAAAATAAGACTTACTTACCCCAGGACACTCATCTACATGTAGTAGAAAGCCAAACCAGTACTGAAACGAGAATCAGTAGAGGTAATGGTATATATAAGAGTATATCGTCGATCTGAAAAGGGAGGCAAGAGATGAATCTCTACGACCGATAACAGAGAACCTATGAAATAGACCCCGTAGAAGGAGATCATTGAATTCAAATAGGCAATACTCTCCTCACATCCCTCTGACATTCACTGCACGCTGAGAGGAAAACCGGGCTCCAACCTGCTGCGGAGCGCATATCAACGTAGAATCTAGCACAAACTTACTTCACCACCTCCACAGGAGGCAAAGTTTGTAAAACTGATTTGTGGGTGTGGTGAGGGGTGTATTTATAGGCATTTTGAGGTTTGGGAAACTTTGCCCCTCCTGGTAGGAATGTATATCCCATACGTCACTAGCTCATGGACTCTTGCTAATTACATGAAAGAAATAGCAAAACCAGGTTTGCCCAGTGCAATGTCCTTTGTTCCTTAGTTGTTCGAACATACAGCGCAGTGTGTAAATTTCCCCTTTATAACGAGCTTAGAGCAGACTACAGGTACGGTTTGCTTTTATATACGGACTTATACACTCTCACTCACCCCGCTCTTCATGCGGTAGCCTCACTCGGTCTGTCCTCCCGGATCCGACTCCTTTCCCAGAAAAAGGAAGAGGTCTTACCTAGTGGAGTAGAGTGTCCGCTTGCAACCTCCACAATCGCGGATCCTGTTATGTCCTCGCTCTCACGTCTCGCCCCGGTCACAGCTGCACACTAACGCTGCCTTCCAATTATGGGTGTGATCCCAAAGCAAACTCCTTCCTGTTTGCAATTAACTTGAAGTAGAAAAAAGAAAAAAAAGCGGATCCATCCAATGCTTTCAAAACAAGGTGACTTTATTGTAGCGTTTTTCTGTCACAAATACAAGTTGTGATAACTTCAGAGGCACACACTTTAAAATCAAGGGAGCTGTTATGAGGTCCAGTTTCAGTCTTACATGTTTCGGCGGATCCTGACCGCCTTAATCATAGATGGTCTATGATTAAGGCGATAACAGCTCCCTTGATTTTAAAGTGTGTGCCTCTGAAGTTATCACAACTTGTATTTGTGACAGAAAATCGCTACAATAAAGTCACCTTGTTTTGAAAGCATTGGATGGATCCGCTTTTTTTCTTTTTTCTATATTTATGTACAATATGCTCACCTGGCGGTGTATCACTCGTATCAATCATAATTTGGGGAATATTAATATCTCGTACCAGTATAAATCGGATTCAGTATGCTCTTATCCTAATGAATCTGTATCTATGTAATAACAGCAGCACCTACACTTTAAATAGAGATATAGCGAAGCAATAAAGAGTATATCTATATAACGAAAACAAGTCCTTTCTTCTAGGGGGTATTATCATGACAGTGTGTGATAATAATGTTGCAGGGTAATATTTTAAAAGTAACCTGAAAAGATTTCAAAATATTAACATTATCATTCTAAACAGTGTGCTACTATACTAGATATTATGTGTGACACATTACATGAAAGCTGTCAAGTCTATATCTATATTGAGACCTTAGGGTTGAAGAGTTTTGAGTTTGTATATACATTTTGTCTCAAGCTTCCTCAGTTCTAGTAGTCTATTAGATTTTGATGAGGGTACCCAATCAATTACTTGTATTTTTAAAGAGCTGGGATTACACCCATGGTGATCAGACATGTTTGGACACACTATGTTTTAGAAACTCTTCTTTGATATTATAAATGTGCTCATTAGCTCTTAGTCTGACTTTTGTTTTGTGCGGCCTACATACAACAGGCTGCACCCACATTCTAAGAGCTAGACCACATATGTGAAATCGCAATTACTCTTAAAAGTGATGTTGAAAGTTTCTGTGGAATCACTATTGGAGAATGTGGGTGCTTTGTTAATATGTTTACATCTTGATTTCCCACAATTTAGTGTGCCTTTCCATTCTGTTAATCAGTTGTCTCGTGGATTTATATCCCTTTCTGTTATCGTTTTATTAGTTTTAAGTTTACTGGGTACTAAAAGGTTCTTTAGACTACTACCTTTTCTATAAGTGAAAACTGGTTAATCATTTAAGTGAGGTCCTAAAATGGGCCAATGTTTTCTAAAAATATTTTCGATCCTTCATTATAGGTGGTGACAAACCTAATAGGATTATCATTTTTGGAATAAGACTTGACTAATTTGTTGTGTATTTTGGTTCCTATTGCTTCTATACCTGGTTCTTTATCTTTGAATAGATTGTGTCTTTCTATAGCTATTGCTTTATTTTTGGCCTCTATTATAACTTCTTGACTGTAGCCTTTTTCGAGAAATTTGTTTTCTAGGATGTTAGCTTCATTCTCAAAATCTACTGGATGTGTACAATTTCTTTTTAAACTAAGGAATTGGCTATAGGGAACATTGTTCATCCAGCTTTTCTTGTGTGCACTTTTGGCCTGGATGAAACTATTAGTCTGTAGTTCCTGTAATTTTTCACTGCCACTTTACCTTCCGAGTCCTTAAATAAGATAAAATCCAAAAATCTTATTTCATTAGGTTGTAATTGTTGCTATTCATATGATTCATAAAATGTTCTATTTATTCAGGTTCACCTTTCCATAAAATAATATCGCCTATATATCTCACATACCTTAAAATATTTTTAAAATAGAGATAGTTTTCCCAGATATATTCATTTTCAAAAGCATTGACGTAGAGGTTCGCATAAGAAGAGGCAAAAGTGGTCCCTATTGCTGTTCCCCTTGTTTGGATATTAAATTTAAGTAAAATAAAATGGATATTAATTAAAAATTGAATATGTGGTGTTGGTATTTCCCATCTAGCTCTTCCTTTATTTTCTCGGTGCCTTTATCATGTGGGATGCATGTATATAATGCGGCTACGTCACAAGTTACAGCCTGATGAAACGGCATATTTTTAGCTGAGAAACGCGTTGCTGTGTGTTTTAAAGTGGATTTTTAATAAATTAGTCACTTACCGACAACGCTTCCTCTATTTGTCATTCTACTCTATATCCTGGTATCTATGGGATTTTACTCAATCCCTCTCGCGTTCGTCCAGACGCCTCTACACACCTCCCCCTGGTTGATTGATGAGCGGCGCTTTCTTTTGGGGGTTTCTGTGACAGTGAATCGTGAATTGCAACCACGTGACCGGACCAGTGACGTGTATGCGAGTCTATCAGGCGACTCGGTTGGTCCCAATCTGCTGTATTCGGAAATCTGGTTGTTCCGCTGCTCTTGTGAGTAGATATCTGTGTGGTTGGCTTTAGTGTGTTTAGACTGCCTGTACAGACAATACTGCTATATTTGGCTCTTCTCTTTCCGTCCACACAGGATCCTTCATCATACTCCGCATCTTCAAGAGTGCTGCGTCCGGTTTTGGGAACTCACCTCACTACACACCAGAGCACCTCCCTAGGGCACCTTGCTCTAGATTTCTCGGACTGACACTAAAATGTGGGAAATCAATATGTAAACATATTAACAAAGCACCCACATTCTCCAATAGTAATTCCACAGAAACATTCAACATCACTTTTAAGAGTAATTGCGATTCCACATGTGGTCTCTCTCTTAGAATGTGGGTGCGGCCTGTTGTACGTAGGCCGCACAAAATGAAAAAAATCAGACGAAGAGCTAATGAGCACATTTATGATATCAAAGAAGAGTTTCTAAAACAGTGTGTCCAAACATTTCTATGATCACCATGGGTGTAATCCCAGCTCTTTAAAAAATGAAATTTATGCTTACCTGATCAATTTATTTCTTGACACGGTGAGTCTACGGATCATCTCTAATTACTATTGGGAATATCACTCCTGGCCAGCAGGAGGAGGCAAAGAGCACCACAGCAAAGCTGTTAAATATCACCTCCCTTCTCTCCAACCCCAGTCATTCGACCAAAGGGAAAAAATGAGAAAGGAAGTAACACAAGGTGCAGAGGTTTATATAACAAAGAAAAAACTGTCTGTAAAAATACAGGGCGGGCCGTGGACTCACCTTGTCAAGAAAGAAAGAAATTTATCAGGTAAGCATAAATTGTGTTTTCTTTCTAATGACACAGTGAGTCCACGAATCATCTCTAATTACTATTGGGAATCAATACCCAAGCTAGAGGACCCAGATGATAAGGGAGAGATAAGACAGGGAACCTAAACAGAAAGCACCACTGCTTGAACCTTTCTCCGAAAAGAAGCCTCAGCCGAGGCAAAAGTGTCAAATTTACAGAATTTTTAAAAAGTTTATAGAGAGGACCAAGTTGCAGCCTTGCAAATCTGTTCCACAGAAGCTTAATTTTTGAATGCCCAGGAAGAAGAAACAGCCCTCGTAGAATGAGCCGTAACTCTTTCAGGAGGCTGCTGTCCAGCAGTTTCATAGGTCAAACAAATTATACTCTTCAGCCACAAAGAAAGAGAAGCAGCCGTAGCTTTCTGACCCTTGCGTTTCCCAGAGAAAACAACAAATAAAGCAGAAGACTGACGAAAATCCTTAGTCGCCTGTAAATAGTATTTCAACGCACGCACCGCATCTAGGTTGTGCAGCAGACGCTCTTTATGAGAAGAAGGACACAAAGAAGGAACAACAATTTCTTGATTATTGTTCCTATCCGAAACCACTTTAGGGAGGAACCCTTAGTATGCAGAACTACCTTATCAGAATGGAAAAAGAAAATTTATACTTACCTGATAAATTTGTTTCTTATTAGACACGATGAGTCCACGGATCATCTTCATTACTTATGGGATATTCACCTCCTGGTCAGCAGGAGGAGGAAAAGAGCACCACAGCAGAGCTGTTAAATAGCTCCTTCTCCCTTCCCTCCCACTCCAGTCATTCGACCGAAGTTAGGAAGAGAAAGGAAAAGCCAAGGTGCAGAGGTGTCTGAAGTTTACAAAAAATAACCTGTCTTAAAAGAACAGGGCGGGCCGTGGACTCATCGTGCCTAAGAAGAAACACATTTATCAGGCAAGCATACATTTTCTTTTCTTCTTAAAGACACGATGAGTCCACGGATCATCTTCATTACTTATGGGATGCAATACCCAAGCTAGAGAACACAGATGATATGAGAGGGATAAGACAGGGAACCTAAACAGAAGGCACCACTGCTTGAAGAACCTTTCTCCCAAAAGCAGCCTCAGCCGAGGCAAAAGTATCAAATTTGTAAAATTTAGAAAAAGTGTGAAGAGAAGACCAAGTTGCAGCCTTGCAAATCTTTTATACAGAAGCTTCATTTTTGAATGCCCATGAGGAAGCAACAGCCCTAGTGGAATGAGCTGTAACCCTCTCAGGAGGCTGCTGTCCAGCAGTCTCATATGCAAAGCGGATGATACTCTTCAGCCAAAAAGAAAGAGGTAGCCATAGCTTTCTGACCCCTAAGTTATCCAGAGAAAATTACAAACAAAGAAGAAGACCGACGAAAGTCCTTAGTCGCTTGCAAGTAAAACTTTAAAAGCACGGACCACATCCAAATTGTGCAGAAGATGTTCCTTTTGAGAAGGATTAGGACACAAGGAAGGAACAACAATCTCCTGATTAATGTTCCTGTCTGAAACAACCTTAGGAAGAAAACCTAGTTAAGTCCGTAACACCACCTTATCTGAATGGAAAATAAGATAAGGTGAAGTGTATTGCAACGCCGAGTGTTCAGACACTCTACGAGCTGAAGAAATAGCAACAAGAATTAAAACTTTTCAATATAACAACTGAACCCAAAAAAATTATTTTGTGATTCAGATAGAGCATGCAATTTTAAGCAACTTTCTAATTTACTCCTATTATCAATGTTTCTTCGTTCTCTTGCTATCTTTATATAAAAAAGAAGGCATCTAAGCTTTTTTCTTGGTTCAGAACTTTGGACAGCAGTTTTTGATTGGTGGATGAATTTATCCACCAATCAGCAAGGACAACCTAGGTTGTTCACCAAAAATGGGCCGGCATCTAAACTTACATTCTTGCATTTCAAATAAAGATTCCAAGAGAATGAAGACAAATTGATAATAGGAGTAAATTAGAAAGTTGCTTAAAATTTCATGCTCTATCTGAATCACAAAAGAAAAAATTTGGGTTCAGTGTCCCTTTAACATCTAAGGAATGCATAGGCTCAAACAGAGCCCCTTGAAGAACCTTGAGAACTAAATTCAGACTCCATGGAGGAGTAACTGGTCTGAACACAGGTCTGATCCTAACTAAGGCCTGACAAAAAGATTGTACATCTGGGACATCTGCCAAACGTTTGTGTAACAAAATAGACAAGGCAGAAATTTGACCCTTTAGGGAACTTGTCGACAAACCTTTCTCCAAACCCTCTTGGAGAAAAGCCAAAATTCTGGTAATCCTAACTCTACTCCATGAGTAGCCCTTGGATTCACACCAATAAAGATATTTACGCCATATCTTATAGTAAATCTTTCTAGTTACAAGCTTACGAGCCTGAATCATGGTCTCTATGACCGAATCAGAAAAACCCAGCTTGGACAAAATTAAGCCTTCAATCTCCAAGCAGTCAGCTTCAGAGAAAACTAGATTTGGGTGAAGGAAGGGCCCTTGAATGAGAAGGTCCTTCCTTAACGTAAGTCTCCAAGGTGGCAGGGATGACATGTTCACCAGGTCTACATACCAAATCCTGCGAGGCCAAGCAGGAGCGATGAGGAACACCGATGCCCTCACCTGCTTGATTCGAGTAATAACTCGAGGAGATTCGCAAACTGAGAAAATATGCTAGAGAGAAGGTCCAAGGAACCTGGGAATCCCTGGACCTCGACCCGTATCTCGGGAGCTTGGCATCCTGTCGGGAAGCCAAGAGATCTAATTCCGGCTGAACCCACCTGAGAATCAGGCAGGAAAACACTTAGAGCTCCCACTCCCCCGGATGAAAAGACTGCCTGCTCAGGAAGTCCACCTCCCAGTTGTCCACCCCTGGGATGTGGGTCGCTGACAGGCAACAAGAATGGGCCTCTGCCCGTTTTGGTTACCTCGGTCATCGCTAAGGAACTTCTTGTTCCTCCCTGATGATTGATATAAGCTACTGAAGGTATACTGTCCGACTGGAATCTGATAAACTGGACCGAGCTTAACTGGGGCCAGGCCCAAGAGCCTTGAATAGCGCTCTCAGCTCCTGAGCCCTTTAAGGAGCCATTGATCGTTCCCCATCTTATAAGGCTGGCGTCTGTCGCAATCACCCAAGATGGTCTGTGAAAGCAGGTTCCCTGAGAAAGATGATCCAGAGACAACCACTATTGAAAGAATTCCTTGTCTCTTCAGTAGTATTTGAGGAGACAAGTTCACATAATCTCCGTTACGTTGCTTGAACATGCTTAACCAAAGCACAGCATACAGAAATTCCAAAACCCTTGTAAAAATTCTGGAAACTGTGATGATCCCTGTAAATGGAAACATGCAGGTACGCGTCCTTTAAATCCCCAGCTGTCATTAATTGAACCTCTTGGACCAAAGGGAGAATGGAACGAATAGTTTCCATCTTGAAGGACGGTACTCTGAGAATTTTGTTTAGGCTCTTGAGAACTAAGATTTGCTTAAAAGGTCCCTCATTTTGGGAACCAAGAATAGATTGGAATAAAATCCCAAACCCTGTTCTCGTACCAGAACAGGAAC
Organism: Bombina bombina; assembly: GCF_027579735.1. Taxonomy (NCBI): domain Eukaryota; kingdom Metazoa; phylum Chordata; class Amphibia; order Anura; family Bombinatoridae; genus Bombina; species Bombina bombina. The sequence continues at coordinate 1,163,605,687 of NC_069503.1, forward strand.
AATCACTCCCAGGTTGGAAAGGTCTCTTACGCAGAGGGAGAACGCCTCTTTTTTTCTGGTCTGCAGACAATCCTGAAAAACAGAAACCTGCCTCTGGGAGGAAAACTTTTGAACTCGAACCTGTATCCCTGGGACAATATCTCTATTGTCCAGGGATCCTGACCTCTCGAACCCAAGCCTGAGCGATGAAGGAAAGTCTGCCCCCTACAAGATCCAGTCCCGAATCGGGGGCATGCCCTTCATGCTGTCCTTGATTCAACAGCAGGCTTTTTGGACTGTATTTTCCATGCAGGATTACTTTTCTGTTCCTGTTTGGAGACAGTAGAGGAAGAATTTCCCTTGAAGATTCGGAAGGAACAAAAATTGCTCTGTCGTCCTTTTCCCTTATCCTGAGGGAGAAGGAGACCCTTACCTCCCGTGATGTCAGAGATAATCTCCGACAGGCCAGATCCATTGGCTGAATACTTTAACGCCACATGGACTGAACGAACAGGATGGATACAACTCTTTCCTATAATCTAACCCACATTTATGGAAATAATACAAAGTAACAAAAATTTATTATTTCTATAATGAAAGTGAAATAAATGACATTGACATTAGAACACTTTTTCTATCATCCTGCTGGATGGAGCACAAATATGAGATATTTTACTTTATGATCAAGCTTTAACCTGGATTCTACAGGATTTATCAATTCGGGTGATAATTGCCATTAAACTAATGGATTGACATTATTCTTGTATCTATCCTTTGGTGTAATAGAATAAAATAACACTGAATTTGCAAACTGTTGACTTTATTCTTATACCTATCCTTTGGTGAAGTAAAATACTGAAATTGCAAACTATACCTAATCCAATAAAATAAGATCATTTTTGATGAGTGAAATTTTTGGGTACACATAGGATGAGAAATCTCTGAACAAGCGATTTTGAAATAATACACAAACACTTTAAGTGTGATATATTACATCTATTGTTTCATCCACTATTTCCTGATATATAAATTTATGAAATCGTTTTGTTTTTTTATATAGAGGCAATAAAATGAATAACAGCCATACGTAGCTTTATTTGGTATACACTTGAGACTATTGTTCATATACACCTTATAACAATTTTGGGGGTAAAACCATCCAGTTCTATCTGTGTATACTGTATGGATATAACTATTTAAAACCAGCCCTCTCATTCCTTAACAATTGATTTAATTTAACACGCAATTATTTGCGCTTTTGCTCACATGGATTAATTGTATTGAACTTATCATTAGGAATGCGGACTTTAATAAGTACTGTTACTAGGCGATTATGAATAGTAATATACAGTCTGCACACGATAACCAATAAAAATTGATCTGGTGTTCATTCGTTTGTTTTGAGTACAGATTGAATATAGGACCATCAGCGCTGCTAATTGTATATGCACATACCTCATATGATTACTATCATAACCCTAATAAACGATGGGGGCATCTAAAGATTCATGGGTATACAGAGTAATAGAAACACTTATTAACAATCAGATATTCATTTAAGTAACTGAGATAATGTAAATATCTCTCTGTCCGTGTATAGATATATCGAATTCATAAATAACTTTATTAAGAGTGTGGATTTTCAAATAACACTGAGATACGACCTATTGCTCAGTATAGGATCCGTCATAATGACACCCTCAGCTGATGCAATATTTACTTTCTTTTATTCCAAGCGCTGATTGTATTTACAATCATAAGGGCTGTCAATACTTTTCCTGCCCCATGTGACTCACACTTGACTGGAGTCATGTGGTAGATAAGAACCAATTAGGAGTGACGCTTACGTGCACGATGAGAAAGGGGTGTGTAGGACTAAAACCCCTTTGATTGGCCAACATACTATTTTTAAACAGTGAGGCTCTACCCAGTCGGGTTAGCCTTTGACAAAGCCTGTATAGGGCGAAATGCGCATCAGGCTCTTAAATTAAGAGCTCTGCAGCCTCAGAGACGTTTTTAGCGCTATACTTTTTATCTACCTCTAATTTGTTGCAATCGGAATTTCTGCGCAATATACACCGCTCCAGTATTGCACCAGCTTAGTATAATTGGGGTGAGGCTTGTCCTCTTTTCTAGAATTAGTTTCCAGTGCAATCCGTGAGCATATTATGGTGCTTTTGCAGCAGACTTATTTCCTCTTTTCTATATAGGTTTAACCTATGGTTACATTGTATGCAGCTACGTCCCTAAGGATACTTTCCTAAGGCTTGCCAGCTCTACTGTACCACAATAACAGAATTTATGTTTACCTGATAAATTACTTTCTCCAACGGTGTGTCCGGTCCACGGCGTCATCCTTACTTGTGGGATATTCTCTTCCCCAACAGGAAATGGCAAAGAGCCCAGCAAAGCTGGTCACATGATCCCTCCTAGGCTCCGCCTACCCCAGTCATTCTCTTTGCCGTTCTTTTAATACACTACACAGGTAGTCATTACTACCTTTTTAACTAATAGAATTAAATGTTAAGTTTTATTTTATACCCACTGCATATTACCTCACTGTTCTACATTCTGATTCATTGATAATTAAGAGTGCTCTGGTTTATCCATTATTCTTTTGTTTTTTCAACAGATCCAAACAAGGACTGCTCCTTGTAAGGAATAGCTAAAAATTATGATGAAAGTATGTATGGGGTACTTGAAAAGTACGGCTAATCACCCGTAAGGGTCTCAAGGCGCTGCTCATCCTGTCGACCTTAGGAGAGACCTTAGAAGGATGAAACATTGAGTGGACCTCACAGGGGACTGAACCTGCAACCCTTGGGTTGCTACAAAACTTAACCCCACAATGCCATAGCATGCTGAGCTATCAGATAAGGTACCGAAGCAGAGACTTCGAGGACACATCCGCAGACCAAGGCTTTAACCATAAGGCTCTGCGAGCTAGAATAGAGAAACCAAAATCTTTGCTCCCAGCCAGTGTTAATTTTGACGGCAAATTTCAATTTAGTCTTAGTTTTAGTATTTTGACTAAAATGCCATTTTAGTTTTAGTCGTATTTTAGTCATCTGAATTGTTTTAGTTTTAGTTTTAGTCTAGTTTTAGTCCACTAACTCTTCAGTTGATATTAGTCGACTAAATCTCCAGTAGATTTTAGTTGACTAAAATCTAAGGGGTTTAGTTAAAGTGTAATGTATTATTTAAGCATTTCTCTATAATTTCCAAACTCATTATATACTCCAGGAGTAAACATAACACCTGTTATTAATTGTATTAAGGTTTAAACATGCAGTATAGACACAGATTAAGAAACTTAATTTTGACAGCAAATTTTGATTTAGTTTTAGTCATAGTCTTTCAACTAAAATGCCATTTTAGTTTTAGTCGTATTTTAGTCATCAGAATTTCTTTAGTTTTGTGCTCATTTTATTCAAGTTTTAGTCGACGAAATTAACACTGCTCCCAGCTTTGATTAACTTGAAGGGAAGCATCAGTAATAAAGGGATTAGCCAGATTAAGGGCGTCTATCCTATCCTGGATTTCACTCAAAAGTTTCTATCCTGATAACATCAGGCAACACCTCAACCAATATGCTACCGCACTCGTGACGGGAGCAATGCACACAAATGGCTGTCTTTGTAATTATAAGCCCTGGTGTACAAACAAAAAAAAAATATATTTTTTTATTGGTAAAACTACGACTGAGTAGTCACTGTCCAAAGAAGCTAAAACCTCCTTGAGTAACAGACAAAGGAGACGTGGCTCAAACTTGAAAAATACGATTTCAGCATCAACAAGAGGAATTACACTGTTATAGAAACCTCTCCTGCTGAATGTCTGTACTACCTCAAACGCTTTCCCTGTAATATTGGGAAAGCAGACAATGCATCAAAAACACATGAGAGCAAAGTCTAATAAGTAACTCAAAGCAGCTAATCAACCGTAAGGGTCTCAAGGCGCTGCTCATTTTATCAACCTCAGAAGGATGAAAGGCTGAATGGACCTCGCCGGGGATCGAACCTGCAACCCTTGGGTTGCTATAGAACTCAGCCACAGTGCCTTAGCATGCTGAGCTATCTGTCCAGCTTTGAGGTATAGAGGAAGCGCAGGGCACTGAATGTGAGGGCAATACAAATTTTGGGACTTCAAAAAGGAAAATTTTATGTAATAAACATTGAAATTAAATTTCTGAATAACAACCCCTTGAACTGTTGTCTCAGAACAAAACACTATTCCGAAGGATTAAATTCCTCACATACATAAAGAATAGCAAAAGAGTTGGTGGTTAAACGTTGAGTAACATAAAAAAAACTCTCTGCATAGCCTCTTGATCTACTCTTTATTGACAAGAGAAACCAAGAGCTCTCAAAGAATCCTTTAATCATTGAATAACTGTACCCATACAAAAACATTACTGTCACCTTAAATTTTAAAACCGTAAATTTTTCCTTTTTTTTTTTTTTTATTATGTTGTAAATATAGCAGAACAGCTTAAATAGGCTTCGTAATTTATCAAAGCCCCCTCAGCAGGAAAAAGTCTCCCTCTGAGCAGCACATTCATGATCCGCAACAGGGAAAGACAGTCTCCGGTATCATTACACATACAGTATAAGTGTCAGGGTTCAGCATGGAATTGAACCTGGGACCTGTCTCTATTTCTGCAGCTGTTATTTCCCAGCCTGTTGTTTTACCACTATGCCACCAGATGGCTTGATCAAAGGAAAGGAATATTGTGTTTTTCTGTTTGCTGCAACTTTGGCTCTCTGGCTCCACCTGCTTGCCAGCTGAAATAAATCATTTAATCAGCAGCCTGCTTTATCTGGGAGGTTTGTTTGCAATTTGGTGCTTTCACATTAAGAGCGATACTCTGAAAGACTCTGCTCCTGTATCCTGTGTGAAATACAGATTTGTTGGATTTCCTGGTTCCTGATTTCTGCTTCAATTACCGACTACTCTTCTGAATAATCCCTTGGCACTGTGTTTCATTTTGGACTGATGTCCTGGCAATTGAGCTTGCCTAAAAACTTTCTTTCCTAAGGACTGACTCAGGTACTTTTGCTTGCTTGTTTCCCGATACTACAAAGTTCCAATTGCAGTCTATGCAAAAATCCTGTTTGTTTCTACAAAGTTCCAAATTGCACTCTATGCAAATATCCTGTTTGTTTCTACAAAGTTCCAAATTGCAGTCTATGCAAATATCCTGTTTGTTTCTACAAAGTTCCAATTGCAGTTTATGCAAATATCCTGTTTGTTTCTACAAAGTTCCAAATTGCAGTTTATGCAAGTATCCTGTTTGTTTCTACAAAGTTCCAATTGCAGTTTATGCAAATATCCTGTTTGTTTCTACAAAGTTCCAAATTGCAGTTTATGCAAGTATCCTGTTTGTTTCTACAAAGTTCCAATTGCAGTTTATGCAAATATCCTCTTTGTTTCTAAAAAGTTCCAAATTGCAGTTTATGCAAATATCCTGTTTGTTTCTACAAAGTTCCAAATTGCAGTCTATGCAAATATCCTGTTTGTTTCTACAAAGTTCTAGTCTACAGCATATGCAAATATCCTGCTTGTTATTACAAGGCCCTGCATTCCTGCGTGTTATTACACAGTTCCAGTCTTCAGCATATGCAAGTATCCTGTCTGTTATACAAGCACTGCTTTCCTGCCTGATACTACACAGTTCCAGTCTACAGCATATGCAAATATCCTGTTTGTTATTACAAAGCTCTGCTTTCCTGAGTGTTATTACACAGTTCCACTTCTACAGCATATGCAAGTATCCTGTTTGTTATTACAAAGCTCTGCATTCCTGCCTGTTATTACAAAGAACTGTATTCCTGCCTAATACTACAACCTATAGACTTTGTCTTATCTAATTGCATTTCTCTACATTGCTTTATCCTATAAATAAAACCATCACCTTTATTTCCTAAAACCTTGTACCTGTTTAATTATGCCTAAAAGGAAAGACTCACGCAGACAAAACACAACATTAACCCCAAAACCTGACACCTCTGCACAACAGCTCCTTACTCCTGAACCCGCTCCCTTGCAGAGTATGACAATAAGCATGCATATAGGACCAGCAACTGCTCCGGAAGAGAAGGGAAAAAGGGACATGCAAATACCGCCCCCCCCAAAGACCGCCCGTTGTGGGCGTTAACAAAAACAGACTTCTCCCAGTCGCCATATTGTTTTATGGCACGCTATGCAAATTCCAACTTGACAAACTCATCTCCCAGTCGGCACTTTTCTTAAGTAACCGCCGGGAGATGAGCTAGCGTGCCCCAGAGACTGAATATGACAATAGTCAAAATACACCCGCCTATGGCGATATCAGCACAGTAATCTCCCGGTCGGCATAGCTTCTTATGAAACCGCCGGGAGATTAGATACAGCGCCTCAGAGGGTAATTAGTATAATAGTCACTTTACCTCTTCCTATAATAGTCAAATAGTATAATAATCACTTTACCTCTTCCTATCACTAACGTAGGCAAAGAGAATGACTGGAGTGGGAGGGGCTCTTTAACAGCTCTGCTGTGGGGCTCTTTGCCTACTCCTGCTGACCAGGAGGTGAATACCCCATAAATAAGGAAGATGATCCGTGGACTCATTGTGTCTTTAAGAAGAAATAAGGTAAGGGGACTCATACTGCAACGCAGAGAGCTCAGAGACTCTACAAGCAGAAGAAATTGCAACAAGAAGCAAAAACTTTCCAAGAAAACATCTTAATATCTAAAGAATGCATAGGTTCAAGCGGAGCCTGCTGAAGAACTCTAAGAACAAGGTTAAGACTCCAGGGAGGAGTAACAGGTTTGAACACAGGCCTGATTCTGAACACAGGCCTGACAGAAGGATTGCACATCTGGCATGTCCGCCAGACGTTTATGCAACAATATAGATAAAGCAGAAATTTGGCCTTTCAAGGTACTCACAGATAATCCCTCCTCCAGACCCTCCTGCAGACAGGACAAAATTCTAGGAATCAGAACAATACTCTAAGAGTAGCCACTGGATTCACACCAATACAGATATTTACACCATATCTTATAGTAAATCTTTCTTGTCACAGGCTTACGAGCCTGAATCATGGTCTCTATGACCGACTCAGAAAAACCACGCTTAGATAGAATTAAGTGTTCAATCTCCAATCAGTCCGTTTCAGAGAAATGAGATTTGGATGAAGGAAGGGTCCTTGAAGTAGAAGGTCCTTCTTCAGTGGAAGTCTCCAAGGTGGAAGAGATGACATCTCCACTAGATCTGCATACCAGATCCTGCGATGCCACGCTAGTGCAATGAGGATCACTGACGCCCTCTCCTGCTTGATTCGAGCAATGACCAGTGGAAGCAGAGAGAAAGGAGCAAATAGGTATGCTAGACTGAAGTTCCAAGGAACCGCCAGAGCATCTATCAGTACAGCCTGAGGATCCCTTGACCTCAACCTATACCTCGGGAGCTTGGCATTCTTTCGAGATGCCATGAGATCCAGCTCCGGCTGCCCCCATTTGAGAATCAAGTTGGAAAACACCTCCAGATGGGGTTCCCACTCCCCCGGGTGAAAGGTCTGTCTGCTCAGAAAATCCGCTTCCCAATTGTCCACTCCTAGAATGTGGATCGCAGATAGATAGCAGTTGTGGGTCTCTGCCCACTGAATAATTTTGGCTCTCTCTGTCATGGCCAAGAAACTCAGAGTTCCTCCCTGATGGTGGATGTAAGCAACTGAATTTATGTTGTCCGACTGGAACCTGATAAACCGGGCTGAAGCTAACTGAGGCCAGGCCAGAAGAGCATTAAAGATTGCCCTCAGCTCTAGGATGTTTATGTGGAGAACAGACTCCTCTCGAGACCACGTCCCCTGAGCCTTTAGTGAGCACCAGACTGCTCCCCATCCCAACAGGCTGGCATCCGTGGTCACAATCACTCAGGAAGTTCTGCGTTAACAGGTTCCCTGGGAGAGATGTTGCTGAGATAACCACCAAGGAAGAGAATCTCTCGTCGCCTGATCCAGATGTAAACTCGGAGACAGATCCGCATAATCCCTGCTCCATTGTTTGAGCATGCATAACTGCAGAGGTCTGAGATGGAATTGGGCAAACGGAATGATGTCCATGGCAGCTACCATCAGACTCACTACCTCCATACATTGGGTCACTGACGGCCGTAAAGAGAACTGAAAAGCAAGGGTCGAAAATCTTTGTCTTTCTGACCTCTGTCAGAAATATTTTCATGGCTAAGTAATCTATTATTATAGGTGTTTAAGCAGAGCGCTGGTTAGAGGGAGGATACCATACAACTTACAAAGAGGAAAGATCCTTCTATCTTTCCAAATATAGTAGAGTTAGGAGGTGGTAGTAAGTGCGCTAAAAAAAAAAGCTAAAGGTATCCTAAATTGAAAAAATTGGATATCTATAGTATATATATTAAAAGTTGTAAGAAATACCTATAGTGCAAAAATTCTCATATGTGATAGAGTGGAAGGTATATCTATCCAAGTTATTGGTGAAAAACCATAAAGTGTTCTGATCCCTACAATGGGAAACTACAAAAAAACTAAAACAGTCTATCAACTGTGTTCTATTCTAAAAAGAAAAAGAAAAAGAAAAGTTGCTGAAATTATGTAACAAATAGCAGTGTTGCAATATACTGGTAAGGAAAATATTCTATAATACTAGGAAGTGGATAAGTGTAGTTACTTTGTAACTGAGGTGTCAGACAGAAACAATGTGCATTTACTATGGTGCCAAAAAAATGGTGCTAAAAACAATTATGCGCTGATAATATATACTATAAATCCAAAAGTGAATACTTGGATAATAATCTAAAAATGCTTGAGGCCTTATTTGTATATAAAAAAGAGTTTTTTATTTTGTAAACAACCAAAAAATCAAAGTTTAATTTAAGCTAAAATAAGGGGACGTCTCCCCAAAGATAAAATGTTAAAATCAATATTGAGCAGGTTGATATTCCACAACAGGTACTTTATAAGCAAAAATGCTTTGCTGAAAATTGTATTTGTAATCCACTCTGTTTATACAGGGAAAATCAGTCTCTTTATATTACATCAAATATTTGTGAAATGCCGTTGCCTTGTAAATAGGCTTTGCTGACCAGGCTCGAAGCTGAGCAATAAAGCGCACTTACTACCACCTCCTAACTCTACTAAGTAATCTATTATGGTTCCCAAGAATACTTATCAAGGAACTCTTTCCCAAGTTCACCTTCCATCCGTAGGAACGCAAAAAAGGAAATTTATGCTTACCTGATAAATTTATTTCTTTTACGATATGACAAGTCCACGGATTTCATCCTTACTTATGGGATATCGCCTCCTGGTCAGCAGGAGGAGGCAAAGAGCACCACAGCAGAGCTGTATATATAGCTCCTCCCTTCCCTCCCACTCCAGTCATTCGACCGAAGTTAGGAAGAGAAAGGAGAAGCCAAGGTGCAGAGGTGACTGAAGTTTAATAAAAATAACGGCCTGTCTTAGAAAATGACAGGGTGGGCCGTGGACTCGTCATATCGTAAAAGAAAAGGAAATTTATGCTTACCTGATAAATTTATTTCTTTTACAAGATATGACGAGTCCACGGATTTCATCCTTACTTATGGGATACAATACCAAAGCTATAGGACACGGATGAAAGGGAGGGCCAAGACAGGAACCTAAACGGAAGGCACCACTGCTTGAAGAACCTTTCTCCCAAAAACAGCCTCGGCCGAGGCAAATGTATCAAATTTGTAAAATTTGGAAAAAGTGTGAAGAGACGACCAAGTTGCAGCCTTGCAAATCTGTTCAACAGAAGCATCCTTTTTAAATGCCCATGAGGAAGCCACCGCCCTAGTGGAATGAGCTGTAATTCGTTCAGGAGGCTGTTGTCCAGCAGTCTCATATGCAAAACGGATGATACTCTTCAGCCAAAAAGAGAGGTAGCCGTAGCCTTCTGACCCCTACGTTTCCCAGAAAAAACAACAAATAATGAAGATGATTGACGAAAGTCCTTAGTCGCCTGCAAGTAAAACTTCAGGGCACGGACTACGTCCAAATTATGTAATAGACGCTCCTTCTTAGAAGAAGGATTAGGACACAATGAAGGAACAACAATTTCCTGATTAATATTCTTGTTAGAAACAACCTTAGGAAGAAAACCAGGTTTGGTACGCAACACTACCTTATCAGAATGAAAAATAAGATAAGGAGAATCACCTTGTAATGCTGAAAGCTCGGAAACTCTGCGAGCAGAAGAAATAGCAACCAAAAATAAAACTTTCCAAGATAACAACTTAATATCTATGGAATGCATAGGTTCAAACGGAACCCCTTGAATAACATTAAGAACTAAATTCAAACTCCAAGGAGGAGCAATTGGTCTAAACACAGGCTTGATTCTAGTCAGAGCCTGGCAAAAAGATTGAACATCCGGAGCATCTGCCAGACGTTTGTGTAACAAAATAGATAGAGCAGAAATCTGTCCCCTTAAGGAACTTGCTGACAACCCTTTCTCCAATCCTTCTTGGAGAAAAGATAAAATCCTAGGAATCCTAATCTTATTCCATGAGTAGCCCTTGGATTCGCACCAATAAAGATATTTACGCCATATCTTATGGTAAATTTTTCTAGTAACAGGCTTACGTGCCTGAATCAATGTATCAATGACCGAATCAAAGAACCCTCGCTTAGATAAAATCAAGCGTTCAATCTCCAAGCAGTCAGCTGTAGAGAAATTAGATTCAGATGATGGAAGGGTCCCTGTATGAGAAGGTCCTGCCTCAATGGAAGCTTCCACGGTGGCAGAGAGGACATGTCCACCAGATCGGCATACCAAGTTCTGCGAGGCAACGCAGGAGCGATGAGAATCACTGAATCCCTCTCCTGTTTGATCCGCGCAATCACCCGAGGAAGGAGAGCAAACAGTGGAAACACATAAGCTAGGTTGAACGACAAAGGCACTGCCAAGGCATCTATCAGTTCGGCCTGAGGATCCCTTGACCTGGTTCCGTATCTCGGGAGCTTGGCATTCTGACGAGATGCCATGAGATCCAGCTCCGGCCTGCCCCATCTGAGAATCAGGTCGGCAAAGACCTCCGGATGGAGTTCCCATTCCCCCGGATGAAACATCTGTCTGCTCAAAATATTTGCTTCCCAGTTGTCCACTCCTGGGATGTAGATTGCTGACAGATAAGAGTGAGCCTCCGCCCACCAAATTATCTTGGATACTTCTGTCATCGCTAAGGAACTCCTTGTTTCTCCCTGATGATTGATGTAAGCCACAGTTGTGATATCGTCCGACTGAAATCGGATGAATTTGGCCGAAGCAAACAGAGGCCAAGCCTGAAGAGCATTGAATATTGCCCTCAACTCCAGAACATTGATTGGAAGTAGAGACTCCGAGTCCACACACCCTGAGCCTTCAGGGAATTCCAGACTGCACCCCATCCTAGAAGACTGGCGTCCGTTGTCACTATCACCCATGAGGGTCTGCGGAAGCATGTCCCTTGGGACAGATGATCCTGCGACAACCACCAAAGAAGAGAGTCTCTTGTCTCCTGATCTAGATCTATCTGAGGAGACAAATTTGCATAATCTCCATTCCACTGTCTGAGCTGAAAACGAGCAAACGGAATGATGTCCATTGCCGCCACCATTAATCCAATTACTTCCATGCACTGAGCCACTGATGGCCGAGGATTGGACTGAAGGGATCGGCATGTATTCAGAATCTTCAACTTCCTGACTTCCGTCAAGAAGATTTTCATGGATACAGAGTCTATCAGAGTTCCTAGGAAAGGAACCCTTGTCTGTGGAATTAGTGAACTCTTTTCTAGATTCACCTTCCACCCGTGAGTCCTCAGAAAGGAAAGGACCATGTCGGTATGAGACATTGTCAGCTGATAAGACGCCTGGATCAGAATATCGTCCAGATAAGGTGCCACTGCAATGCCCCACAGCCTGAGAACCGCCAGCAGAGACCCTAGAACCTTCGTGAAGATCCTGGGTGCAGTGGCCAGCCCGAAAGGAAGGGCCACAAACTGAAAATGTCTGTCCAGAAAGGCAAACCTCAGGAACTGGTGATGATCTCTGTGGATAGGAATATGAAGATATGCATCCTTTAAGTCCACGGTAGTCATATATTGACCCTCCTGTATCAATGGAAGAATTGTCCGAATAGTCTCCATCTTGAAGGATGGGACTCTGAGAAACTTGTTTAGACTCTTGAGATCTAAAATGCGTCGGAACGTTCCCTCTTTTTTGGGAACCACAAAAAGATTTGAGTAAAAACCCTGCCCCTGTTCCTGTTTTGGAACGGGACAAATTACTCTCATAGTGGAGAGGTTTTTTACACAACGTAAGAAAGCCTCTCTTTTTGTCTGGTCTACAGACAATCGTGAAAGAAGAAACCGTCCCCTTGGGAAGGAATTTTTGAACTCCAACTGATACCCCTGAGACACTATCTCTAGTGTCCAGGGATCCTGAACGTCTCTTATCCAAGCCTGGACAAAGAGAGAAAGTCTGCCCCCACTAGATCCGGTCCCGGATCGGGGGCCGCCCCCTTCATGCTGATTTGGGAGCAGCAGCGGGCTTCTTGGGTTGTTTACCCTTGGACCAAGCCTGGTTGGGTCTCCAGGTGGACTTGGTTTGTGCAAAATTCCCTTCCTGTTTAGCGGAAGAGGGGACTCCCTTGAAATTTCGAACGGAATGAAAATTACTCTATCTACCTCTTTGCCTAGATGTTTTATCCTGAGGTAGGAGATGACCCTTACCTCCCGTAATGTCAGAAATTATCTCTTTCAAGTCAGGCCCAAACAGGGTCTTTCCTTTGAAAGGAATAGCCAAAAGCTTGGATTTAGAGGACACATCCGCAGACCAAGATTTTAACCATAAGGCTCTGCGCGTTAAAATGGAAAATGCTGCATTCTTAGCCACAAATTTGGTGATCTGAAAGGCGGCATCCGTAACAAAAGAATTAGCCAGCTTAAGGGCCTTAATTATATCCATTATTTCCTCTAAAGAAGTCTCAGTCTTAAGAGACTCTTCTAAGGCGTCAAACCAAAAGGCAGCAGCAGTTGTGACTGGCACAATGCAGGCCGTCGGTTGTAATAGAAAACCTTGATGAACAAAAAGCTTCTTTAGAAGACCCCCCAACTTTTTATCCATAGGGTCTTTGAAAGCACAACTGTCTTCAATAGGGATAGTCGTACGCTTAGCCAGGGTAGAAATAGCTCCCTCCACCTTAGGGATCATTTGCCAAGAGTCCCGAACGTTGTCAGCTATAGGGTACATTTTCTTAAAAATAGGGGAAGGTGAGAACGGGATACCCGGTCTTTCCCATTCCTGTGTAACAATTTCCGAAATTCTCTTAGGAACCGGAAAGACATCAGAATAAGAAGGAACTTCTAAGTATTTGTCCATCTTACACAATTTCTCTGGCGGTACCACAATAGAGTCACAGTCGTCCAGAGCCATCAAAACCTCCCGCAGCAACAGACGGAGGTGTTCAAGTTTAAATCTGAAAGACATGACATCCAAATCTGCCTGGGGCAAAGCACTTCCTGAATCAGATAGTTCCCCCTCGGACAGGTCCTCCATACCCGCCAATTCAGAGCCCTGGGAGGGTACATCGGAGACAGCCATCAAGGTATCAGAAATCGCAGGGACCACAAGGGCTTCTGTCCTGCTGCGTTTGCCCTGTAACACTGGCAACTTAGACAAAACTTCTGTAAGGGTAGATGACATAACTGCAGCCATATCCTGCAGAGTGAATGAATTGGACGCGGTAGGAACGCAGCGTCACTTGAGTGGGCGTTAAAGGTTGGGACGCTTGGGGAGAAAGTAGCGGCATACCCTGAGTCTCATCAGCCTGAGAAACATCCTTCGGTATATCTTTATTTAAGAATATCTGTTCTTTATATTACAGTGCCCTCTCAGTGTATGAGGGACAAAAAGTAAGCAGGGGTTCCAAAATGGCATCTAAACACATGGAACACTTACTGGCATCAAGATCATCCATAGTAAAACACACAAAATGTTATTCAGTTATGTAATACACTTTTTATGTACAATACCGTTGTAAAATAAAAATAAAAACAACTGTGCCTTTAAAATAGTAAAATCTTTTGCTCAGCACACTATACAAAAAAATTCTTATAATTGTGGCTTTTGAAAACTAAATGTCGTAATTATACGTATCCCAGGAACAGATAACTAACTTTTAATGATAACTGCACACCTTAAATTTAAACACCTCGCCACAGCTCTGCTGCGGTGCCTACCTGCCCCCTCCCTGAGACAAACAACGTCACCCGTGTAGCAGAGTGTCTAAACCGCCTGAGTTCTAACTACCCATGCGGTCCAGACAAACACCGGAGTCAAGTATCCGTCCGACTCCCAGGAAGACACTGCACTGCTTCTCCTAGCGTGTGAAGAACAGCCCCGCCCATCGTGGGCGTGCCAGAGCAAAACTCCCACGCGGCTTATTACAGTAGCTTTTTAAGAAAAAACAAAACACATAATTTATGCTTATCTGATAAATTTATTTCTCTTGTAGTGTATCCAGTCCACGGATCATCCATTACTTGTGGGATATTCTCCTTCCCAACAGGAAGTTGCAAGAGGATCACCCACAGCAGAGCTGCTATATAGCTCCTCCCCTCACTGCCATATCCAGTCATTCGACCGAAACAAGACGAGAAAGGAGAAACCATAGGGTGCAGTGGTGACTAGTTTAATTAAAATTTAGACCTGCCTTAAAAGGACAGGGCGGGCCGTGGACTGGATACACTACAAGAGAAATAAATTTATCAGGTAAGCATAAATTATGTTTTCTCTTGTTAAGTGTATCCAGTCCACGGATCATCCATTACTTGTGGGATACCAATACCAAAGCTAAAGTACACGGATGATGGGAGGGACAAGGCAGGAACTTAAACGGAAGGAACCACTGCCTGTAGAACCTTTCTCCCAAAAACAGCCTCCGAAGAAGCAAAAGTGTCAAATTTGTAAAATTTTGAAAAGGTGTGAAGCGAAGACCAAGTCGCAGCCTTGCAAATCTGTTCAACAGAGGCCTCATTTTTAAAGGCCCAGGTGGAAGCCACAGCTCTAGTAGAATGAGCTGTAATCCTTTCAGGGGGCTGCTGTCCAGCAGTCTCATAGGCTAAGCATATTATGCTCCGAAGCCAAAAGGAGAGAGAGGTTGCCGAAGCTTTTTGACCTCTCCTCTGTCCAGAGTAAATGACAAACAGGGCAGATGTTTGACGAAAATCTTTAGTAGCCTGTAAGTAAAACTTCAAGGCACGGACTACGTCCAGATTATGCAAAAGACGTTCCTTCTTTGAAGAAGGATTAGGACACAATGATGGAACAACAATCTCTTGATTGATATTCCTGTTAGAAACCACCTTAGGTAAAAACCCAGGTATGGTACGCAGAACTACCTTGTCTGAATGAAAAATCAGATAAGGAGAATCACAATGTAAGGCAGATAACTCAGAGAACAAAAAGACAAAAGTTCGGAGCTGCAGTTAAAACTGGGTGAATTTATTCAATCTCACTCACTCCGGGGCTCCGAAGGATGACGTCAGACGTCAGACGTCGTGGCCGGCTTCTGAGGGGGAGTGTATACCAGGATACCAGGATAGCTTGCTATGAGTACGGCGTATTGCCGAAACGCGTAAGCTGTGTTTACTAGGGGCATGAAATATTGCTACACTTGTAACCGATCTTAAGATTGAATAAATTCACCCAGTTTTAACTGCAGCTCCGAACTTTTGTCTTTTTGTTCTTGTTTGAGCCTAATCAGTGGAGCTTGAGCAGTTGGTGGATTCCTGGAGGTCTCAGCTAATAAGGAGGTGATTGACCGTTGCCAACTTACCTTTTTCCCCGTCTTCACTATCCTGGTATCCACTCCCCCTCAGAAGCCGGCCACGACGTCTGACGTCATCCTTCGGAGCCCCGGAGTGAGGGTGTGTGTCGGAGGCTCTAGCTGCACGCTGCAGCTTCCAGCTTGTGTGAACAAGTTCCAAGCTGAAGGTTGGCGGTACACTGAAAACCTAGGAGAGAGGTCTCCCAAATGGTTCATCTCACGGAGGGCAGAATAAAATGAGGCCGTGAAGAGAGGGTAAGTCCGTAGTGGCTAATAAGGAGAGACTGTGATTTCGGGGATAAATAGGAATTGTGCAATTACAATAAGCAGTGCTGTCGGCACATCATCTTGTGAGTCTTTTCACTTCTGGAAGATTACGTTTGTGAGACACAAGGGTCTCCCCTTCACAGGTGTTATTTCATGTTTAGATAACTCAGAGACTCTTCGAGCCGAGGAAATAGCCATCAAAAACAGAACTTTCCAAGATAAAAGTTTAATATCAATGGAATGAAGAGGTTCAAACGGAACTCCCTGAAGAACTTTAAGAACCAAGTTTAAGCTCCACGGGGGAGCAACAGTTTTAAACACAGGCTTAATCCTAACCAAAGCCTGACAAAATGCCTGGACGTCTGGAACTTCTGCCAGACGCTTGTGCAAAAGAATAGATAGAGCAGAGATCTGTCCTTTTAAAGAACTAGCTGATAAGCCTTTGTCCAAACCCTCTTGGAGAAAGGACAATATCCTAGGAATCCTAACCTTACTCCATGAGTAACTCTTGGATTCACACCAATAAAGATATTTACGCCATATCTTATGGTAGATTTTCCTGGTGACAGGCTTCCGAGCCTGTATTAAGGTATCAATGACTGACTCGGAGAAGCCACGCCTTGATAGAATCAAGCGTTCAATCTCCATGCAGTCAGTCTCAGAGAAATTAGATTTGGATGATTGAAATGACTTTGTATTAGAAGGTCCTGCCTCAGAGGCAGAGTCCATGGTGGAAGAGATGACATGTCCACTAGGTCTGCATACCAGGTCCTGCGTGGCCATGCAGGCGCTATCAGAATCACCGATGCTCTCTCCTGTTTGATTTTGGCAATCAGTCGAGGGAGCAGAGGAAACGGTGGAAACACATAGGCCAGGTTGAAGAACCAAGGAGCTGCTAGAGCATCTATCAGCGTTGCTCCCGGGTCCCTGGACCTGGATCCGTAACAAGGAAGCTTGGCGTTCTGGCGAGACGCCATGAGATCCAGTTCTGGTTTGCCCCAACGATGGACCAGTTGAGCAAACACCTCCGGATGGAGTTCCCACTCCCCCGGATGAAAAGTCTGACGACTTAGAAAATCCGCCTCCCAGTTCTCTACGCCTGGGATGTGGATCGCTGACAGGTGGCAAGAGTGAGACTCTGCCCAGCGAATTATCTTTGAGACTTCTAACATCGCTAGGGAACTCCTGGTTCCCCCTTGATGGTTGATGTAAGCCACAGTCGTGATGTTGTCCGACTGAAATCTGATGAACCTCAGTGTTGCTAACTGAGGCCAAGCTAGAAGAGCCTTGAATATTGCTCTTAACTCCAGAATATTTATTGGGAGGAGTTTCTCCTCCTGAGTCCACGATCCCTGAGCCTTCAGGGAGTTCCAGACTGCGCCCCAACCTAGAAGGCTGGCATCTGTTACAATCGTCCAATCTGGCCTGCGAAAGGTCATACCCTTGGACAGATGGACCCGAGAAAGCCACCAGAGAAGAGAATCTCTGGTCTCTTGATCCAGATTTAGTAGAGGGGACAAATCTGAGTAATCCCCATTCCACTGACTTAGCATGCATAATTGCAGCGGTCTGAGATGCAGGCGCGCAAATGGCACTATGTCCATTGCCGCTACCATTAAGCCGATTACTTCCATGCACTGAGCCACTGACGGGCGTGGAATGGAATGAAGGACACGGCAAGCATTTAGAAGTTTTGATAACCTGGACTCCGTCAGGTAAATTTTCATCTCTACAGAATCTATAAGAGTCCCTAGGAAGGAGACTCTTGTGAGTGGTGATAGAGAACTCTTTTCCACGTTCACTTTCCACCAATGCGACCTCAGAAATGCCAGAACTATCTCTGTATGAGACTTGGCAATTTGAAAGCTTGACGCCTGTATCAGGATGTCGTCTAGATACGGAGCCACCGCTATGCCTCGCGGTCTTAGAACCGCCAGAAGTGAGCCCAGAACCTTTGTAAAAATTCTCGGGGCAGTGGCCAACCCGAAGGGAAGAGCTACAAATTGGTAATGCCTGTCTAGAAAGGCAAACCTTAGGAACCGATGATGATCTTTGTGAATCGGTATGTGAAGGTAGGCATCCTTTAAGTCCACTGTGGTCATGTACTGACCCTCTTGGATCATGGGTAGGCTGGTCCGAATAGTTTCCATTTTGAATGATGGAACTCTGAGGAATTTGTTTAAGATCTTTAGATCCAAGATTGGTCTGAAGGTTCCCTCTTTCTTGGGAACCACAAACAGATTTGAATAAAATCCCTGTCCTTGTTCCGTCCGCGGAACTGGATGGATCACTCCCATTACTAGGAGGTCTTGCACACAGCTTAGGAATGCCTCTTTCTTTATCTGGTTTGCTGATAACCTTGAAAGATGAAATCTCCCTTGTGGAGGAGAAGCTTTGAAGTCCAGAAGATATCCCTGAGATATGATCTCCAACGCCCAGGGATCCTGAACATCTCTTGCCCACGCCTGGGCGAAGAGAGAAAGTCTGCCCCCCACTAGATCCGTTTCCGGATAGGGGGCCGTTCCTTCATGCTGTCTTGGGGGCAGCAGCAGGCTTTCTGGCCTGCTTGCCCTTGTTCCAGGACAGGTTAGGTTTCCAGGCCTGTCTGGAATGAGCAACAGTTCCCTCTTGTTTTGAAGCGGAGGAAGTTGATGCTGCTCCTGCCTTGAAATTTCGAAAGGCACGAAAATTAGACTGTTTGGCCTTTGATTTGGCCCTGTCCTGAGGAAGGGTATGACCCTTGCCTCCAGTAATGTCAGCAATAATTTCCTTCAAGCCAGGCCCGAATAAGGTCTGCCCCTTGAAAGGAATGTTGAGTAATTTAGACTTTGAAGTCACGTCAGCTGACCAGGATTTAAGCCATAGCGCCCTACGCGCCTGGATGGCGAATCTGGAATTCTTAGCCGTTAGTTTAGTCAAATGAACAATGGCATCAGAAACAAATGAGTTAGCTAGCTTAAGCGTTCTAAGCTTGTCAATAATTTCATTCAATGGAGCTGTCTGGATGGCCTCTTCCAGGGCCTCAAACCAGAATGCCGCCGCAGCAGTGACAGGCGCAATGCATGCAAGGGGCTGTAAAATAAAACCTTGTTGAATAAACATTTTCTTAAGGTAACCCTCCAATTTTTTATCCATTGGATCTGAAAAAGCACAACTGTCCTCAACCGGGATAGTGGTACGCTTTGCTAAAGTAGAAACTGCTCCCTCCACCTTAGGTAACCGTCTGCCATAAGTCCCGTGTAGTGGCGTCTATTGGAAACATTTTTCTAAATATAGAAGGTGGGGAAAAGGGCACACCGGGTCTATCCCACTCCTTGCTAATAATTTCTGTAAGCCTTTTAGGTATAGGAAAAACGTCAGTACACACCGGCACCGCATAGTATCTATCCAGCCTACACAATTTCTCTGGAATTGCAACTGTGTTACAGTCATTCAGAGCAGCTAATACCTCCCCAAGCAATACACGGAGGTTCTCAAGCTTAAATTTAAAATTAGAAATCTCTGAATCAGGTTTCCCCGAGTCAGAGATGTCACCCACAGACTGAAGCTCTCCGTCCTCATGTTCTGCATACTGTGACGCAGTATCAGACATGGCTCTAACAGCATTTGCGCGCTCTGTATCTCTCCTAACCCCAGAGCTATCGCGCTTGACTCTTAATTCAGGCAATCTAGATAATACCTCTGACAGGGTATTATTCATGATTGCAGCCATGTCCTGCAAGGTAATCGCTATGGGCGTCCCTGATGTAATTGGCGCCATATTAGCGTGCGTCCCCTGAGCGGGAGGCGAAGGGTCTGACACGTGGGGAGAGTTAGTCGGCATAACTTCCCCCTCGACAGAACCCTCTGGTGATAATTCTTTTATAGATAAAGACTGATCTTTACTGTTTAAGGTGAAATCAATACATTTAGTACACATTCTCCTATGGGGCTCCACCATGGCTTTCAAACATAATGAACAAGTAGGTTCCTCTGTGTCAGACATGTTTAAACAGACTAGCAATGAGACTAGCAAGCTTGGAAAACACTTTAAAACAAGTTTACAAGCAATATAAAAAACGTTACTGCGCCTTTAAGAAACACAAATTTTCCCAAATTTTGAAATAACAGTGAAAAAATGCAGTTACACTAACGAAATTTTTACAGTGTATGTAATAAGTTAGCAGAGCATTGCACCCACTTGCAAATGGATGATTAACCCCTTAATACCAAAAACGGAATAACAAATGACAAAAACGTTTTTTAAACAGTCACAACAACTGCCACAGCTCTACTGTGGCTTTTTACCTCCCTCAATACGACTTTTGAAGCCTTTTGAGCCCTTCAGAGAAGTCCTGGATCATGCAGGAAGAAGCTGGATGTCTGTGTCTGTAATTTTTGCTGTGCAAAAAAACGCCAAAATAGGCCCCTCCCACTCATATTACAACAGTGGGAAGCCTCAGGGAACTGTTTCTAGGCAAAATTCAAGCCAGCCATGTGGAAAAAACTAGGCCCCAATAAGTTTTATCACCAAACATATGTAAAAAACGATTAAACATGCCAGCAAACGTTTTAAAATACACTTTTATAAGAGTATGTATCTCTATTAATAAGCCTGATACCAGTCGCTATCACTGCATTTAAGGCTTTACTTACATTACTTCGGTATCAGCAGCATTTTCTAGCAAATTCCATCCCTAGAAAAATATTTTAACTGCACATACCTTATTACAGGAAAACCTGCACGCTATTCCCCCTCTGAAGTTACCTCACTCCTCAGAATATGTGAGAACAGCAAAGGATCTTAGTTACTTCTGCTAAGATCATAGAAAACGCAGGCAGATTCTTCTTCTAAATACTGCCTGACATAAACAGTACACTCCGGTACCATTTAAAAATAACAAACTTTTGATTGAAGAAATAAACTAAGTATAAAACACCACAGTCCTCTTACGACCTCCATCTTAGTTGAGAGTTGCAAGAGAATGACTGGATATGGCAGTGAGGGGAGGAGCTATATAGCAGCTCTGCTGTGGGTGATCCTCTTGCAACTTCCTGTTGGGAAGGAGAATATCCCACAAGTAATGGATGATCCGTGGACTGGATACACTTAACAAGAGAAATGGAGCCGCCGGAGTAAACGTTGCACCTCATAAAAGTGCCAAACATTAAAGCCAGTTCCCCAGTCAATTTCACAACTCCTACTATGAAATCACTGCCGCAAGTGTATTAAAAAATAACGTTATCCGGAGTGCACTACTCCAATACATCCCCAGCGTCAGCTCACACATGAAAGGGTTACATAGTGTGATAAAAAACGCACATTACTAACGCACCCCATATATTCATTATGTCATAATATGCCCAATAATGATAGCAGCCTTCAGACCCGTATATAGTAGGACACAGACATAGGCCAGCTTACAAAGGGAAAAGACAGTCCTTTCTGAGGTACTAGGTGTCACAGAAAGTAAAAGACTGCACATACCTCCATGTTGAGTAACAACATGACTTGTCCCACAATGCAAGGAGGTCCAGGAATCTGTGGGAACAAACTGGGTCTTAGATAAAATCTGCTAATACCATATGCATCAGGGCAGCACACAGACTGGGAGTCACAGAGGAATGGATGTGATCTGCACAGACCCCATAGCTGTACCCTGAGTAAAATAGTACACACTGGCACCATTTAAAAATAAAAAAAAAATTGATTGAAGAATCTAAACTAACACCTCACTTTACCTCTCTCCTATCACTAACGCAGGCAAAGAGAATGACTTGCGTGGGAGGGAAGGGAGGAGCTATATATACAGCTCTGCTGTGGTGCTCTTTGCCTCCTCCTGCTGACCAGGAGGCGATATCCCATAAGGATGAAATCCGTGGACTCGTCATATCTTGTAAAAGAAAAGATAACATCTCCGTGTGGGAGCTTGCTTGATGAAAGGATGGCGCTTGGACCAGAATGTCGTCCAGATAAGGCGCCACTGCAATGCCCCGCAACCGAAGCACCGCAAACAGGGCTCCCAGGACTTTTTAGAAAATTCTAGGAGCTCTGGCAAGGCCGAAAGGAAGAGCCACAAACTGGAAGTGTTTGTCTAGAAAGGCGAACCTCAAACTTGTGATGATCCCTGTGAATGGGAACACATAGGTACGCATCCTTCAAATCTACGGTTGTCATGAATTGACCCTCTTGAACCAAGGGAATAATGGAACGAATAGTTTCCATCTTGAAGGACGGTACCCTGAAAAACTTGTTTAGACTTTTAAGATCTAAAATTGGCCTGAAAGTTCCCTCTTTTTTAGGAACCACAAACAGATTGGAGTAGAATCCCAGACCCTGTTCCTGCATTGGGACAGGCACCATCACTCCTAGGTCGAAAAGGTCCCGGACACAGTTTAAGAACGCCTCTCTTTATCTGGTCTACAGATAATCTGGAGAGCAGAAACCTGCCCCTGGGAGGAAAGGTTTTGAACCCTAATCTGTATCCCCGGGACACAATGTCCACCACCCAGGGATCCAGTACATCCCGAACCCAAGCCTGAGTTAAGAAAGACAGTCTTATGTACTATGATGAGAGTACAGTAAATGCAGACAAGTCATGAAATAACAAACAGTGCTGCATAATATGCCAAACACAAACACTTCAATTAAACTGAGCCTCCATATCGTCCCCAGTGCCTACATAACTGCCATACAATGACCAATTAACCTCTAATAAGCTGATTGTATAAAATCCCAAACAGAATTAACTGTCAAAGTGCCAGGATTTCTCTTTTCCTTTCAGAGAATAAAAATTGGCACTTATCTCCATGTAAATCTGCCCGGCAGCAGGAAAGCTCACCTAGTTTAAAACTGACTCACCGTGTCATTAGAAAGAAATACAACTGATTGATTGGGTACCCTCATCAAAATCTAATAGACTACTAGAACTGAGGAGCTTGAGACAAAATGTATATACAAACTCAAAACTCTTCAACCCTTAGGTCTCAATATAGATATAGACTTAGCAGCTTTCATGTAATGTGTCATAATATCTAGTATAGTAGCACACCGTTTACAATGATAATGTTAATATTTTAAAATCTTACCCTGCAACTACACACACTATCATGATAATACCCCCTAGAAGAAATTACCCCCTAGAAGAAAGGACTTGTTTTCGTTATATAGATATACTCTTTATTGCTTCGCTATATCTATTTAAAGTGTAGATGCTGCTGTTATTACATAGATATAGATTCATTAGGATAAGAGCATAATGAATCCGATTTATAATGGTACGAGATATTAATATTCACCAAATTATGATTGATACGAGTGATACACCGCCAGGTGAGCATAGTGTACATAAATATACTTACTTTAGAACTTGATTAACGTCAATTGCAAGAAGTACAAGACTGCGCATGCAATAAGGTAAACACCGCACTAGTTGAAAACATTTATATTAGACCAAAGAATCGAATAGGAGGCAAATATAGTTACTAAGTGTCATTTGGAAAATCCCACCGATGTTTATCTGTAGGATTATGTACTGAGACATATACAAAAGGAAAATGGCAAATGCGGATATTCACCGCATATGTTAACAACGAATACAAAGGGCAAAAATGTGGTCTCCACTCAATTAATATAGGAATAAAATAGGGGACTTTTCCCATTCCTGTATTCTGCTCGTAATACATAAATAAAAATAGGAACATGAAGTGCAATTATAGTAAAGGTTATAAACCTATTTTAATGCTAACGTATAAATTATTATTTTATTTGTAAATTAATTTGCGTGTATTTTTAACATATTTATGTAACCATTATGTATTCATGTTGTGATCGCATTGTATCTGTTAAAAATTACTTTTGAGCTATTTTTGCCAAGTAAGAAATAAGAACACACCCCACACTGTAATAGGTGTGAACAGATTTACCTTTAAATAGTAAAGGGCGCAATTTTTGAAAAATCCGTTATCACCACCTCTTGAGAAAGCCTGGCCGCGGACCTTGGGAAACACGTTGAGGAACTTAAGAAGCGGACAAAGTATCTGCGTCTCCGAACCACCTTGGCTCTCTTGTACTGCCTGAGTGTCTGGAAACCCGGCAGAGACAGCGGTTAAGCTCAAGCAGGCTATTTGATCTGACCTGGTTGTCAGCGTGAACGAGCAGCACCACCATCACGATATCTTTGAATGCCAGTTTTTAAACACTATCTAGTAAGTGCAACAATGTGTGTTGCGTGTTTTTATGTGTAAATAAAATTTCACTTGAATTTGTCCTTTGTGCGCTTTTTTCTTTTTCCCTTTCAATATCTACTGCATACCGAGCCAAGGAGAGGATTAACATGGCTGGACAGAAACGGCACAACACAGGCATTGTATTACTTAACTGGATCAAACGGCACCAAGTTTAATCTTCAGAAACATCTGCTGTTACCACAGAGAACATCTTTTGGATTTGGCATTCAAGGTACTATATTTATATTCTCCTGGAGCTAGGAACTAATATATATCCTATCACTTGTGGACATAAGCTGTGGACAAATCAAGTTTTGGCATATCTGGGTTCATAATGCCCATTGTGTATCATATACAGCTTAATGTAAACATTTAATGCTAAGATTCTCTGTTTAATACTAGATACCGCATTTGGTAGAATCCTATACGGATACTGAATTAGACAGTCACTGTTACATACATCTAACGTATATACGGATATTATATTAGATAGTCATCGTTCTATTTTATGTTATTTATCTAACGTAGTCTAGGGTCTAGCGCAAACATTTCCAGAAGTTATGTGCAAGAACTCACAGAATATACATCTATGCATTTGTGATTGGCTGATTGCTGTCACATGATACAGGAGTAGAAATAGACAACTAAAAAAAAAAAAATCTACTACTCATTTGAAGTTCAGACTAAATGCTATTGCATGGTCTTGTTATCATGCAAATCTACTGTATTTACTGGTCCATTAATCAACTGCTGCAGTGTAACTGCTTAATTTACATTTTGTTATATTTCAAAATGACCTGCAGAATTGTTTTCACTTAAAAAATAAAAATAAATCTCATTGCAGAAAGTGAAAAAAGTTTCTGCCTCTGGGGTGGGGACGTACTGGGGTTACAGGGCCCGTCTTCTGGATGTGAGGGGCACACTACACACTTGTGTTCACTTTAAATATTCATGCTCACCATAGTGGAATCTTCTCGACTCAAGATGAGGAAGCCATGTCTGTTTTTGTCCTCTATCTCTTCTGATACAGCATCTGTCTCATCCTTTAAATTCTCAGACTGCAAGAGAAGATACGCATGCAATTCATTTTAGGGAGAAAAAAACAAAAATTATACTTACCTGATAATTCTTTTCTTCAGATGGAAAGAGCCCATAGCTGCATTCACTTTTGGGAATTCTGAACCTGGCCACCAGGAGAAGACACCCCAGCCAAAGGCTTAAACACTCCTCCCACTTCCCTCATCCCTCAGTCATTCTGCCGAGTTACAAGGAACAGTAGAAGAAATACCAGGGTGAAAAGGTGCCAGAAGAATAAAAATAACAGATGCCCCACAGAAAAAATACGGCTGGGGAGCTGTGGACTCTTTCCATCTGAAGAAAAGAAAATTATCAGGTAAGCATAATTTATGTTTTACTTCATAAATAGAGTCCACAGCTGCATTCATTACTTTTGGGAAAACAATACCCAAGCTACAGAGGACACTGAATGCAATAACGGGAGGGTACAAGAGGCGGCCCATTCTGAGGGCACCAGGCCTGAAAACCCCTACCAAACAAAATCCTGCTTCGTCCGAAGCCGAGAACAACTTTGAAAAACAAAAAGAAAAAGCCCAAGGACACTGACCCACAGATAGTCCACAGCCTTGCTAAAGACCGCAGGAACTAGACTCAACTGAGTCAACAGCCTCCAAGAGACACCATCCCCAGCAGTCGGTCTCCAAAACAACACACTGCTTACTAAAGAAAGGGAACAAACTACCGTATTCTTCCACAAAGAAGAAAAGACAGGGAAAAAACATGATTGTACTTGTAAAGCGCAGCTAATCCCCCTTAGGGGACACAGGCGCTGCTCATTTTATCAACCTCATAAGGAGGAAAGGCTGAGTAGACCTCGCCAGGGATCGAACTTGCAACCCTCGATTTGCTACATTGCAGAGTAGCCACAGAGCATTAGTATGCTGAGCTAGCTTTCAGCTAGAATAAGGAACTCCAGAAAAAAAGGGCACAACGAGTCCTAAATAAAAACAGAGCAAAAACCTGAGAAACCGGGTCAGGCTAACTGAGACCCAATCAGTCTCGTATAAACAAGGGGAGGCAACACCCAGACCACAAAAATACAGAAACCATGGGATAAGGCCGGGAGTCTGAAACAGAGAGAGGATCTTCCCCTAACACAGTGCAACCGCACTCTAGAAGCAACTGAAGACGAAGGTCCCCAAGTGGCAAAAAGGTAGCTCAGAATACCAAAATATTCAGAACAAAACCTCGTGCAGCCAGCTCAGATAGGTCTGACGAACAACACCTGAGGCAAAAACACTGCACGCTGCAGTCATCTAAAAAGGACTCTGAAACTTAAATACTTGCAGGGCAAGTAGAAAGCAGCTGAAGATAGGATCCTTTAGATTGCTAAGTATCCACTAACCAGCGGATAACGTCGCAGGCTAAGAGCCGCCAGTCCTTCCCACAAATCCTGAATGTGGAGAAAGGAGAAACCTCAAAAAGGCTTATTGTACCTCGAATGCTCCGAGGATGAAATAGCAGAGCAACAGATCTCAGATTCTGCTCCAACACCGGACCAGCCCAAGTGATAGACATGTCTGATAGACAGGGGACAGAAAGACCCCACCACAAGCCCCCAGGGAATGGAAAGAAAAAGGGGGGACTCACCTTCCCCAACAGAGCTCGGGTGCCAACCCAATCCGCTCCTCCAAAATAAGACACTCCCAAGGAGAACCCCCTAGGACCTGGAACAGAGAAAAGTGCAATAGATCCGTAGGAAGACCTGTCACAACTCTCTTAGACAGTCTCTACCTAGAGAGATCAATTTCCAACAAGTGGAACAGAGCCCACAAAGCAGCAGATGCTGCCCCTTACAGAAATAATCCACCTGATCCAACCTCCTACACAGGGCAGGATAAAGACCCTCCAGAGAAAGGAAACCCCAACTCATAAGGAAGATAAACTATCCCCTCCAAAGGGAAGGGCACAGATAAGCACAGCATACATGTCCACAAGACATGAAGCCCTAGTATGATCAAAACACGTACCGAATGAAAAATCATCCAGACACCACTGTTGACCCAACAGAGAAAAAAAAAAACTCCCCATAGAGGAGCAATAAATATAACTAGTACCCGAAGGTGGATGTGAACTCTGGCCTACCTGCTTGCAAGCCCAATGAGCTAGCCCCTATGTCGCAACATAGGGTCCCTGAAAAATACTGGGTCGTCCTGAACCAGTCCACCGGATCATAAGTCTCCAGACATCCGAGAAGGATCCAAGACAAGAACTCTGGACCTGGGACCCAGAATCGTCCTAGAATGAACAACACCCTCAGGCAACACAATATACCCCGTCTGAAGCAATCAGACCTCACAGGGGATGAGAACCGGGAAACCGGTACAGGACTCACTCGTAATACCCAGCCCAAATTTAAGAGAACACCCTTAGCCGGAGGTAAACCCCCCCCCCCCCCCCCAGCAGCACTAAGGGAAATGAAAAAGAGAACAGAGTCACCCGAAAGAAAAGGCTAGTCTCCAAAAAGGCTAGTCTCCAAAATCCTTTCAGATTAACGTTCCAGAGGACCACACCCAAGGGAGAAGAATGCAAAACATCCCGAGCCCAGGCAGAAAAACATCCCCTAAGCAAAAAGCTTGGAAAAAGAGACAACACCTCCTATCGCCCCTGATATGGAGTCGACTAACTCCAGAAGGAAGACAGAGCCTCAAGGCCTTCACTTCTTAATAAAGCGACCAAAGCCGCCAGAAAAACCAGACTTAGTCCGGAAAGTCTCGACCCAAAGGAAGAGAACCTTTAAAAGGAACAAGTCCTAAAAGGACACTTCCAAAGAGACCATGAAAGGCAAAACCGTAAGAACGGCGGTATGAAGGACCTAAATCCTCCAAGCCTCCAACCCACAACAGGAAAGAACACTCTAGTTCCCGAAAAATTTGGGAACGACTGAGCATGTCGTCGCAGATCTCAAATAACAAAGACTATAAGAAGATTACTTCATCCCCTTATGTCTATGTATGCAAGCCAGTCGAAGAGTAAGACTGAGAAACCCCAGACCCATGAAGAGTGGACTCCTCCAGCAAAACCAAAAACGTGCCATAGTAGGACACAAAGGCGCGCCAGTCTATAACGATCGGCGCAACATACCTCCGCCAGGACAAAAGGAAACACCGGCCCCGAAGGCTGACCCCCTGATGTGGGAACAGGCCACACTCCCTAGAAAGGATAATTAGCGTTTGGGTTACCTGCATGCGTAGTAAGAGTTGATGGTAGGGAACTTGTTTTGTAAGAAGTGGGCAACCGATTCCCCGATCCTGAGGAACAGAGCACTATAAACCGGCATTCGGAACATAACTGATGGACATGTATCACCAGGGCCAATTCATATTCTTCACAAGAAGTAGAGTCTGAATCAGTGACATCCGTCTTCAAGAATCCTTCATAACTGGGACACTGCCGCCTCCAGAGAACCAGACACCAGCGGACCAGGATTTCTCCATCGCCACTCGGTAAGGAAAACAGAAATGGAGTCACAAGGTAAACCGTGCAGTCCATGCAAAAGCGTGCCCAACCGAAAAGGCTGCGTCACTAGACATAGGCCGCTATGTTCCAAAATAGCCATTAGCCAAAGCAACACTACACAGTAGCAGACAGAATCACATAACAAACATTATTATAAACCCCCCTGCTCAATAATCCCCCTCAGGAGATTATAACCCTTGATTCCTAGATACAAAAAGGAGCCTCACTGAGACCCTATGTTAAAGTTATCCCCAAAACGTTGTAGCCCCTCTCGGTTAAACAGTTGAAATTACAATACATCCATGATGAAAGTAAAATCAAACGATCTTACCGGAATCTACACCGTGGAACAGGAACACGGCCCTTCAAGTGTGACAGAAATAGCGTCGCTTCTGCCATGGACTTGAGAGAAAAAATCAGCCAGCGAAACTCGTCAACGCTGATTGATTGTGGAGCAATGAGTCAGGATGGTTTCGCAGAAAGACTCTCCTGCATCTCCGGACTCTAACTTTCACCCAATACTTTCACTGAGAGGCTGACAGGACTACTTAAAACTCCAGTCCCATGCCGAAGAGTACTACCCTCCATAAGAGACTATCCAAAACTTCTAACACTTCTCTGCCAACCTCCTGGGACAAAAATCACCGGGGGAGTGGGAGGAGTATTTAAGCCTTTGGCTGGGGTGTCTTTGCCTCCTCCTGGTGGCCAGGTTCTGAATTCCCACAAGTAATGAATGCAGCTGTGGGCTCTTTCCATTTATGAAGAAAACAGAAGCACAGGAAGAGAGAAGGGTCAATTAAGAGAAACAGCCATATGAAAGGAAACATGAGGGCAAAGAGAAGAATTATAGGTAACTCCTCAGATAAAGATAGCTAGCACCTGCAGACATCTCACCTCATCTTTTTTGCCAGAAGATACGACTGTCCACATGTCATGGCATCCAGGGAGCTCAAAGGTTGTTACTACTTGTGGGCGGATACTTTTCTGAAATAGTAAAGAAGTAGGTTACAGAGGTTCTCTGTGTACCAAGCAGGTCTAAAGATTCTAAGATGGAGTCAGAGGTTGTGTGCGACGCCATGGCCTGGGTACCAATGTCCACCTAATAAGGAGATGGACAAAGGTTAAATCAGCACTGTCCAAGATGCTTGCGGCTCAGAAGGGCTGCAAGCAGTTTGTAAGTGATTTCCCCAGTTAGCCGGCCTAATTGCTTGATCTGCAAACTCAGTAAATGACTTCCTCTGAATGCCCAATCAGTTGGGGCCTCTCTCCAAGTATCAATCAGTTATGTGGCACTACCCTGTATGTGTGCGGGTGATGATGGAAGGAAGTTGCACCTACAGGTTGAAAGGAAAGTTGAAACAGCCTTGGAGAATGTTTGAAAAGAATATTCAGCAAAGAGCATTGTTCCTGCCTACAACAAAAGGTTAACTTTACCATTATTATTTCAAATATTTAAACTACTAATATCATTTTTAAAAACACATGTACAAATTATTCTCAGGCTAAGCTTTGCTCTGAATACTTGATTCCAGCAATGATTTCTTTAGTGTTTAATGTCTCTTTAAAGGTTAAGAAATCGCCTGAATTCTGGCATTGATTCAAGTGATCTCCTTAAACTGGTTTCCATATAGGATGTGGGAATCTGTGTAATTTAGGTAGAATGTAGTTTTGGAACAGTGTGAGCAGGGGCGCACCTGCGCAGAGTAAGGTGTGGCGACGTGAGCGGGTGCACCAGCACAGAGTAAGGTGTGGTGACATGAGCGGGCGCACCTGCGCAGAGTAAGGTGTGGCGACGTGAGCGGGTGCACCAGCACAGAGTAAGGTGTGGTGACATGAGCGGGCGCACCTGCGCAGAGTGAGTTGTGGTGACGTGAGCGGGCGCACCTGCGCAGAGTGAGTTGTGGTGACGTGAGCGGGCGCACCTGCGCAGAGAGGTGTGGCGACGTGAGCAGGCGCACCTGCGCAGAGAGGTGTGATGACGTGAGCGGGCGCACCTGCACAGAGTGACGTGTGGTGACGTGAGTGGGCGCACCTGCGCAGAGAGGTGTGATGACATGAGCGGGCGCACCTGCGCAGAGTGAGGTGTGGTGACTTGAGCGGGCGCACCTGCGCAGAGTAAGGTGTGGTGACTTGAGCGGGCGCACCTGCGCAGAGTAAGGTGTGGTGACTTGAGCGGGCGCACCTGCGCAGAGTAAGGTGTGGTGACGTGAGCGGGCGCACCTGTGCAGATTGAGGTGTGGCGACTTCAAACTGTATAAACATGCAGTGCTCGATTTACACTGACTAAGTCTTTCTATGCAGAGTCACAGATATCAGCAGATGTGCATGCAAATTAGAAACAAGTGACACTTGATACCATTAACAGCAGAAAAAACCCAAAATGTATGCTTACCTGATAAATTCTTTTCTTTCTTGGCAGGGAGAGTCCACAAATTCATTCATTGATGTTGGGAATACAACACCTGGTCACCAGGAGGAGGCAGAGACACTCGAGCCTAAGCTATAAGTATCCCTCCCACTTACCCTACTCGCCCAGTCAGTCGAGGAAAAACACAATTTATGCTTACCTGATAAATTTATTTCTCTTGTGGTGTATCCAGTCCATGGATCATCCATTACTTGTGGGATATTCTCATTCCCAACAGGAAGTTGCAAAAGGACACCCACAGCAGAGCTGTTATATAGCTCCTCCCCTAACTGCCATATCCAGTCATTCGACCGAAAACACGCAGAGAAAGGAGAAACCATAGGGTGCAGTGGTGACTGTAGTTTAAATTTAAAAATTACCTGCCTTAAAATGACAGGGCGGGCCGTGGACTGGATACACCACAAGAGAAATAAATTTATCAGGTAAGCATAAATTGTGTTTTCTCATGTAAGGTGTATCCAGTCCACGGATCATCCATTACTTGTGGGATACCAATACCAAAGCTAAAGTACACGGATGAAGGGAGGGACAAGGCAGGTACTTAAACGGAAGGTACCACTGCCTGTAAAACCTTTCTCCCAAAAATAGCCTCCGAAGAAGCAAAAGTATCAAATTTGTAGAATTTTGAAAAAGTATGAAGCGAAGACCAAGTCGCCGCCTTGCAAATCTGTTCAACAGAAGCCTCATTTTTAAAGGCCCATGTGGAAGCCACAGCTCTAGTAGAATGAGCTGTAATCCTTTCTGGAGGCTGCTGGCCAGCAGTCTCATAGGCTAAGCGGATTTTGCTTTTTAGCCAAAAAGAAAGAGAGGTTGCCGCAGCCTTTTGACCTCTCCTCTGTCCAGAGTAGACAACAAACAAAGTAGATGTTTGACGAAAATCTTTAGTAGCTTGTAAGTAAAACTTTAAAGCTCGAACCACGTCCAGATTGTGTAATAGACGTTCCTTCTTTGAAGAAGGATTAGGACACAAGGATGGAACAACAATCTCTTGATTGATATTCTTGTTAGATACCACCTTAGGTAAAAACCCAGGTTTGGTACGCAGGACTACCTTATCCGTATGGAAAATCAGATAAGGAGAATCACATTGTAAGGCAGATAACTCGGAGACTCTACGAGCCGAGGAAATAGCTACCAAAAAAAGAACCTTTCCAAGATAAAAGTTTGATATCTATGGAATGAAGGGGTTCAAACGGAACTCCTTGAAGAACCTTAAGAACCAAATCTAAGCTCCATGGCGGAGCGACAGGTTTAAACACAGGCTTGATTCTCACTAAAGCCTGACAAAATGCCTGAACATCTGGAACATCTGCCAGACGCTTGTGCAAAAGAATAGACAGCGCAGAAATCTGTCCCTTTAAGGAACTAGCTGACAATCCTTTTTCCAAACCTTCTTGGAGAAAGGATAATATCCTGGGAATCCTGACCTTACTCCATGAGTAACCCTTGGATTCACACCAATAAAGATATTTACGCCATATCTTACGGTAAATTTTCCTGGTGACAGGCTTTCGTGCCTGTATTAAGGTATCAATGACTGACTCGGAGAAGCCACGCTTTGATAAAATCAAGCGTTCAATCTCCAGGCAGCCAGTCTCAGAGAAATTAGATTTGGATGGTTGAAAGGACCCTGATGACATGTCCACTAGATCTGCATACCAGGTCCTGCGTGGCCACGCAGGCGCTATCAAAATCACTGATGCTCTTTCCTGCTTGATCTTAGCAATCAGTCGAGGGAGCAGAGGAAACTGTGGAAACACATAAGCCAGGTTGAAAGACCAGGGCGCTGCTAGAGCATCTATCAGCGTCGCCTTGGGATCCCTGGACCTGGATCCGTAACAAGGAAGCTTGGCGTTCTGGCAAGACGCCATGAGATCCAGTTCTGGTTTGCCCCAACGATGAATCAATTGTGCAAACACCTCCGGATGGAGTTCCCAACTCCCCCGGATGAAAAGTCTGACGACTTAGAAAATCCGCCTCCCAGTTCTCTACACCTGGGATATGGATAGCTGATAGGTGGCAAGAGTGAATATCTGCCCAGCAAATTATTTTTGAAACTTCTAACATCGCTAGGGAACTTCTTGTTCCCCCTTGATGGTTGATGTAAGCCACAGTCGTGATCTGATGTACCTCAGAGTTGCTAACTGAGGCCAAGCCTGAAGAGCATTGAATATCGCTCTCAGTTCCAGAATATTTATTGGAAGGAGTGTCTCCTCCTGAGTCCACGATCCCTGAGCCTTCAGGGAGTTCCAGACTGCACCCCAACCTAAAAGGCTGGCATCTGTTGTTACAATTGTCCAATCTGGCCTGCGAAAGGTCATACCTTTGGACAGATGGACCCGAGATAGCCACCAGAGAAGAGAATCCCTGGTCTCTTGGTCCAGATTTAGTAGAGGGGACAAATCTGTGTAATCCCCGTTCCACTGACTGAGCATGCATAGTTGCAGCGGTCTGAGATGTAAGCGTGCAAACGGCACTATGTCCATTGCCGCTACCATTAAGCCGATTACTTCCATGCACTGAGCCACCGAAGGGCGCGGAATGGAATGAAGAACACGGCAGGAATTTAGAAGCTTTGATAACCTGGACTCCGTCAGGTAAATTTTCATTTCTACAGAATCTATCAGAGTCCCTAGGAAGTGGGGATAGAGAACTCTTTTCCTCGTTCACTTTCCACCCATGCAACCTCAGAAATGCCAGTACTACGTCCGTATGAGACTTGGTCATTTGGAAGTTTGACGCCTGTATCAGGATGTCGTCTAAATAAGGGGCCACTGCTATGCCCCGCGGCCTTAGGACCGCCAGAAGCGACCCCAGAACCTTCGTAAAGATTCTTGGGGTTGTAGCTAATCCAAAGGGAAGAGCTACAAACTGGTAATGCCTGTCTAGAAAGGCAAACCTGAGAAACCGATGATGATCTTTGTGTATTGGAATGTGAAGATAAGCATCCTTTAAATCCACTGTAGTCATATATTGACCCTCCTGGATCATAGGTAGGATGGTACGAATAGTTTCCATTTTGAATGATGGAACTCTGAGGAATTTGTTTAAGATCTTTAGATCCAAAATTGGTCTGAAGGTTCCCTCTTTTTTGGGAACCACAAACAGATTTGAGTAAAAACCCTGTCCCTGTTCCACCTTTGGAACTGGATGGATCACTCCCATAACTAGGAGGTCTCGTACACAGTGTAAGAATGCCTCTCTTTATCTGGTTTGCAGATAATTGTGAAAGGTGAAATCTCCCTTTTGGGGGGGAAGCTTTGAAGTCCAGAAGATATCCCTGGGATATAATTTCCCACGCCCAGGGATCCTGGACATCTCTTGCCCACACCTGGGCGAAGAGCGAAAGTCTGCCCCCTACTAGATCCGTTACCGGATAGGGGGCCGTTCCTTCATGCTGTCTTAGAGGCAGCAGCAGGCTTTTTGGCCTGCTAACCTTTGTTCCAGGTCTGGTTTGGTCTCCAGACCGTCTTGGACTGAGCAAA
Source organism: Bombina bombina (assembly GCF_027579735.1). Classification (NCBI taxonomy): domain Eukaryota; kingdom Metazoa; phylum Chordata; class Amphibia; order Anura; family Bombinatoridae; genus Bombina; species Bombina bombina. The sequence goes on from NC_069503.1 coordinate 1,163,640,443, forward strand.
AGTTCCCTCTTGTTTTGAATTAGAGGAAGTTGATGCCGCACCTGCCTTGAAGTTTCGAAAGGCACGAAAATTAGACTGTTTGGCCCTTGATTTGGACCTGTCCTGAGGAAGGGCATGACCTTTTCCTCCAGTGATATCAGCAATAATCTCCTTCAAACCAGGCCCAAATAGGGTCTGCCCCTTGAAGGGAATGTTAAGCAGCTTAGATTTTGAAGTCACGTCAGCTGACCATGATTTAAGCCATAGCGCCCTGCGCGCCTGTATAGCAAAACCAGAATTCATAGCCGTTAGTTTAGTCAAATGAACAATGGCATCAGAAACAAAAGAATTGGCTAGCTTAAGTGCTCTAAGCTTGCCAAGTATGTCATCCAATGGAGTCGCTACCTGTAAAGCCTCTTCCAGAGATTCAAACCAGAACGCCGCAGCAACAGTGACAGGAGCAATGCATGCAAGGGGCTGTAGGATAAAACCTTGTTGAATAAACATTTTCTTAAGATAACCTAATTTTTTATCCATTGGATCTAAAAAAGCACAACTGTCCTCGACAGGGATAGTAGTACGCTTTGCTAGAGTAGAAACTGCTCCCTCCACCTTAGGGACTGTCTATCATAAGTCCCGTGTGGTGGCGTCTATTGGAAACATTTTTCTAAAAATAGGAGGGGGAGAGAACGGCACACCTGGTCTATCCCATTCCTTATTAATAATTTCTGTAAACCTTTTAGGTATTGGAAAAACATCAGTACACACCGGCACTGCATAGTATTTATCCAGTCTACACAATTTCTCTGGCACTGCAATTGTATCACAGTCATTCAGAGCAGCTAAAACCTCCCTGAGCAACATGTGGAGGTGTTCAAGCTTAAATTTAAATGTAGAAATATCAGAATCAGGTTGCATCATCTTTCCTGAGTCAGAAATATCACCCACAGACTGAAGCTCTCCTTCCCCAGCTTCTGCATATTGTGAGGCAGTATCAGACATGGTTCTTAAAGCGTCAGAATGCTCTGCATTTCGTCTAACCCCAGAGCTATCTTGCTTACCTCTAAATTCAGGTAGTCTGGCTAATACCGCTGACAGTGTATTATCCATGACTGCCGCCATGTCTTGTAAAGTAATCGCTATGGGAGCCCTAGATGTACTTGGCGCCATTTGAGCGTGAGTCCCTTGAGCGGGAGTCAAAGGGTCTGACACGTGGGGAGAGTTAGTCGGCATAACTTCCCCCTCGTCAGATTCCTCTGGTGATACATTTTTTAAAGACAGAATATGATCTTTATTGCTTAAAGTGAAATCAGTACATTTGGTACACATTCTAAGAGGGGGTTCCACCATGGCTTTTAAACATAATGAACAAGGAGTTTCCTCTATGTCAGACATGTTTGTACAGACTAGCAATGAGACTAGCAAGCTTGGAAAACACTTTAAATCAAGTTAACAAGCAAATATAAAAAACGGTACTGTGCCTTTAAGAGAAACAAATTTTGTCAAAATTTGAAAAACAGTGAAAAAAGGCAGTAAATCAAACGAAATGTTTACAGTGTATGTAATAAGCTAACAGAGCATTGCACCCACTTGCAAATGGATGATTAACCCCTTAGTTCAAAAAACGGATCAAAAAAACGATAGACTTTTTTTAACAGTCACAACAAACTGCCACAGCTCAGCTGTCGCCCTACCTTCCCCAATAAACGACTTTGGAAAGCCTTTGAGCCCTTTAGAGATGTCCTATAGCATTCAGGGGACTCCTGAGGGAAGCTGGATGTAATTTTAACTGCGCAAAAAAGCGCTAAAATAGGCCCCTCCCACTCATACTACAACAGTGGAAAGCCTCAGGAAACTGTTTCTAGGCAAAATTTAAGCCAGCCATGTGGAAAAAACTAGGCCCCAATAAAGTTTTATCACCAAAGCATATATAAAAACGATTAAACATGCCAGCAAACGTTTTATATTGCAATATTATAAGGGTATTACCCCTGAGAGTAAGCATGATACCAGTCGCTATTAAATCACTGTATTCAGGCTTAACTTACATTAATCTGGTATCAGCAGCATTTTCTAGCATTTCCAATTCTAGAAAAAATTGTAACTGCACATACCTCATAGCAGAGTAACCTGCACGCCATTCTCCCGCTGAAGTTACCTCTCTCCTCAGACATATGTGAGAACAGCAATGGATCTTAGTTACAACCTGCTAAGGTCATAGAAAACTCAGGCAGATTCTTCTTCTATTTACTGCCTGGGCTAAAATAGTACAACTACGGTACCATTTAAAAATAAACTTTTGATTGAAGAAAAAAAACAATTTTTCACCACTCTCTCTTACTACCTCCATGCTTGTTGAGAGTTGCAAGAGAATGACTGGATATGGCAGTTAGGGGAGGAGCTATATAACAGCTCTGCTGTGGGTGTCCTCTTGCAACTTCCTGTTGGGAATGAGAATATCCCACAAGTAATGGATGATCCGTGGACTGGATACACCTTACAAGAGAAAGGAAATGCATTCTTACCTGATAAATTTGTTTCTTTTACGATACGATGAGTCCACGGATTTCATCCTTACTTGTGAGATATCGCCTCCTGGTCAGCAGGAGGAGGCAAAGAGCACCACAGCAGAGCTGTATATATAGCTGCTCCCTTCCCTCCCACTCCAGTCATTCGACCGAAGTTAGGAAGAGAAAGGAAAAGCCAAGGTGCAGAGGTGACTGAAGTTTAACAAAAATAAAGACCTATCTTAGAAAATGACAGGGTGGGCCGTGGACTCGTATCGTAAAAGAAACAAATTTATCAGGTAAGAATAAATTTCCTTTTCTTTTACAAGATACGATGAGTGCACCGATTTCATCCTTACTTGTGGGATACAATACCAAAGCTACAGTACACTGATGAAACGGGAGGGACAAGACAGGGAACCTAAACGGAAGGCACCACTGCTTGAAGAACTTTCCTCCGAAAAACAGCCTCAGACGAGGCAAAAGTATCGAATTTGCAAAATTTGGAAAAAGTGTGAAGAGACGACCAAGTTGCAGCTTTACAAATCTGTTCAACAGAAGCATCATTTTTGAATGCCCATGAGGAAGCCACAGCTCTAGTGGAATGAGCTGTAATTCGTGCAAAAGTCTGCCGTCCAGCAGTCTCATATGCAAACCGGATGATACTCTTCAGCCAAAATGAAAGAGGTAGTCGTAGCTTTCTGACCCCTACGCTTCCCAGAAAACACAATAAACAGGGAAGATTATTGACGAAAATCCTTAGTGGCCTGTAAGTAAAACTTTAAAGCATGGACCACGTCCAAATTATGTAACAGCCGCTCCTTCTTAGAAGAAGATTAGGACACAAGGAAGGAACAATTTCCTGATTAATATTTTTATTAGAAACAACCTTAGGAAGAAAACCAGGTTAGGTACTTAACACCACCTTATCCACATGGAAAATAAGAAAAGGAGAATCACATTGTAATGCTGAAAGCTCAGAAACTCTGCGAGCAGAAGAAATGGCGACCAAAAACAAAACTTTCCAAGATAATAACTTAATATCTATGGAATGCATAGGTTCAAATGGAACCCCTTGCAGAACATTAAGAACTAAACTCAAACTCCAAGGAGGAGCAATTGGTCTAAACACAGGCCTGATTCTAGTCAGAGCCTGACAAAAAGATTGCACATCTGGAACATCTGCCAGACGCTTGTGTAACAAAATAGACAAAGCAGAAATCTGTCCCTTTAAGGAACTAGCTGACAACCCTTTCTCCAATCCTTCTTGGAGAAAAGTCAAAATCCTGGGAATCCTAACCCTAGTCCATGAGAAGCCCTTGGATTCGCACCAATAAAGATATTTACACCATATCTTGTGGCAAATCTTTCTAGTAACAGGCTTAGGTGCTTGAATCAAAGTATCAATGACCGAATCAGAGAACCCTCGCTTAGATAAAATCAAGCGTTCAATCTCCAAGCAGGTAGCTGCAGAGAAGCTAGATTGGGATGATGGAAGGGTCCCTGAATGAGAAGGTCCTTCCTCAATGGAAGCTTCCATGGTGTCTGAGATGACATGTCCACCAGATTGGCATACCAAGTCCTGCAAGGCCACACAGGAGCGATGAGGATCACCGAAACCCTCTCCTGTTTGACTCAAGCAATCACCCGGGGAAGGAGAGCAAATGGAAGGAACATATAAGCTAGGCTGAACGACCAAGGCACTGCCAAGGCATCTATCAGTTCGGCCTGGGGATCCCTTGACCTGGACCCGTATCTCGGAAGCTTGGCATTCTGATGAGATGCCATAAGATCCAACTCCGGCCTGCCCCATCTAAGAATCAGATTGGCAAATACCAGTTCCCATTCCCCCGGATAAAAAGTCTGTCTGCTCAGAAAATCCGCTTCCCAGTTTTCCACTCCTGGGATGTGAATTGCTGACAGATAACAAGAGTGAGCCTCTGCCCACTGAATTATCTTGGCTACTTCTGTCATCGCTAAGGAACTCCTTGTTCCTCCCTGATGACTGATTTAAGCTACAGCCGTAATGTTGTCCGACTGGAATCTGATGAACTTGGCCGCAGCCAACTGAAGCCAAGCCTGAAGAGCATTGAATATTGCTCTCAACCCTAGGATATTGATGGGAAGTAGAGACTCCGTTCGAGTCCATACACCCTGAGCACTCATAGAGTTCCAGACTGCTCCCCATCCTATCAGGCTGGCATCCGTTGTCACTATTACCCATGAGGGTCTGCAGAAGCATGTCCCCTGGGATAGATGATCCAGCGACAACCACCATAGAAGAGAGTCCCTTGCTCTCTGGTCTAGATGTATTTGAGGAGACAAATTTGTATAGTCTCCAACCCACTGACTGAGCATGGTTATTTGCAAATGCCAGAGATGAAACCGAGCAAATGGAATTATGTCCATTGCCGCTACCATCAATCCAATTCTCTCCATGTACTGAGCCACTGACAGCCGAGGAGTTGTCTGAAGAGCTCGGAATGTGTTCAGAATCTTTAATTTACTGACCTCCGTTAAAAAGATTTTCATGGACATAGAGTCGATTAGAGTTCCCAAGAAAAGAACCCTTGTCTGTGGAACTAGCGAACTCCTTTCTAGATTTACCTTCCTCAGGAAGGATAGAACAATGTCGGTATGAGACTGATAAGATGCCTGGATCAGAATATCGTCCAGGTAAGGCGCCACTGCAATGCCCTGCGGCCTTAGAACTGCCAGTAGAGACCCCAGAACCTTTGTGAAAATTCTGGGTGCCGTGACCAGACCGAAAGTAAGAGTCACGAACTGAAAATGTTCGTCCAGAAAGGCAAACCTTATGAACTTGTGAAGATCTCTGTGGATAAGAACATGAAGATATGCATCCTTTAGATCCACGGTAGTCATAAATTGACCCTCCTGGATCAATAATAGTTTCCATCTTGAAAGTTGGAACCCTGAGAAACTTGTTTAGATCTAAGATAGGTCTGAAAATTCCCTCTTTTGTGGGAACTACAAACAGATTTGAATAAAAACCCTGTCCCTGCTCCTGAATTGGAACGGGACAAATTACTCCCATGGAGGATAGGTCTCTTACACAGCGTAAGAACGCCTCTCTCTTAATCTTCTACAGACAATCGAGAAAGAAGAAACCGTCCTCTGTGGGGAGAATTTCTGAATTCCAGCTTGTATCCCTGAGACACTCTCTCTAATGCCCAGGGATCCTGACATCTCATATCCAAGCCTGATTAAGACAGACAGTCTGCTCCCAACTAGATCCGGTCCCGGATCGGGGGCCAATCCAAGACTGGTGTGGTCTGCAGGTAGATTTGGCTTGCGAATAGACACCTTCCTGTTTAGAAGAAGAGGAAACGGGGGGGGGTTCCCTTAAAATTTTGAAAGGCACGAAAATTACTCTGTCGAACCCTCTGATTGGATCTTTTTATCCTGAAGGAGGGAATGACCCTTGCCTCCCGTGATGTCAGAAATAATCTCCTGCAGGTCAGGCCCAAGCAGGGACCTCCCCTTGTAAAGAATAGCCAAAAGCTTAAATTTAGATGACACATCCGCAGACCAAGATTTCAACCATAAGGCTCTGCGCACTAAGATTGAAAATCCTGAACTCTTAGCCGCCACTTTGGTAAACTGCAGAGAAGCATCTGTAACGAAGGAATTAGCCAATTTAAGAGCTTTGATTCTGTCCTGTATCTCTTCCAAAGAAGTCTCAGACATAAGAGATTCTTCCGGGGCATCAAACCAATCCGTGACAATGCAGGCCGCCGGTTGTAAAAAAACAAAATTTATGCTTACCTGATAAATTCCTTTCTCCTGTAGTGTAGTCAGTCCACGGGTCATCCATTACTTATGGGATTATAACTCCTCCCTAACAGGAAGTGCAAGAGGATCACCCAAGCAGAGCTGCTATATAGCTCCTCCCCTCTACGTCATACCCAGTCATTCGACCGAAACCAAACGAGAAAGGAGAAACTATAGGGTGCAGTGGTGGCTGGAGTTTAATTTAAAATTTAGACCTGCCATAAAAAACAGGGCGGGCCGTGGACTGACTACACTACAGGAGAAAGGAATTTATCAGGTAAGCATAAATTTTGTTTTCTCCTGTTAAGTGTAGTCAGTCCACGGGTCATCCATTACTTATGGGATACCAATACCAAAGCTAAAAGTACACGGATGACGGGAGGGACAGGCAGGATCTTTACACGGAAGGAACCACTGCCTGAAGAACCTTTCTCCCAAAAACAGCCTCCGAAGAAGCAAAAGTGTCAAATTTGGAAAATTTGGAAAAAGTGTGAAGTGAAGACCAAGTTGCAGCCTTGCAAATCTGTTCAACAGAGGCCTCATTTTTAAAGGCCCAAGTGGAAGCCACAGCTCTAATAGAATGAGCTGTAATTCTTTCAGGAGGCTGCTGTCCAGCAGTCTCATAGGCTAAACGTATTATACTACGAAGCCAGAAAGAGAGAGAGGTAGCAGAAGCCTTTTGACCTCTCCTCTGTCCAGAATAAACGACAAACAAGGAAGAAGTTTGGCGAAAATCTTTAGTTGCCTGTAAATAAAATTTCAGGGCACGGACTACGTCCAGATTGTGCAGAAGTCGTTCCTTCTTTGAAGAAGGGTTAGGGCACAATGATGGGACAACAATCTCTTGATTGATATTCCTGTTAGTGACTACCTTAGGTAAGAACCCAGGTTTAGTACGCAGAACTACCTTGTCTGAATGAAAAATCAGATAAGGAGAATCACAATGTAAGGCCGATAACTCAGAGACTCTTCGAGCCGAGGAAATAGCCATTAAAAACAGAACTTTCCAAGATAACAGCTTGATATCAATGGAATGAAGGGGTTCAAACGGAACACCCTGTAAAACGTTAAGAACTAAGTTTAAGCTCCACGGCGGAGCAACAGTCTTAAACACAGACTTAATCCTGGCCAAAGCCTGACAAAAAGCCTGAACGTCTGGAACTTCTGACAGACGTTTGTGTAAAAGGATGGACAGAGCTGAGATCTGTCCCTTCAAAGAACTAGCAGATAAACCCTTTTCTAAACCTTCTTGTAGAAAAGACAATATCCTAGGAATCCTAACCTTACTCCATGAGTAACTCTTGGATTCGCACCAATGTAAGCATTTACGCCATATTTTATGGTAAATTTTCCTGGTAACAGGTTTCCTAGCCTGTATTAAGGTATCAATTACTGACTCCGAAAATCCACGCTTTGATAAAATCAAGCGTTCAATCTCCATGCAGTCAGCCTCAGAGAAATTAGATTTTGATGTTTGAAAGGACCCTGGATTAGAAGGTCCTGTCTCAGAGGCAGAGACCAAGGTGGACAGGATGACATGTCCACTAGATCTGCATACCAGGTCCTGCGTGGCCACGCAGGCGCTATTAAAATCACCGATGCTCTCTCCTGATTGATCCTGGCAATCAATCGAGGAAGCATCGGGAAGGGTGGAAACACATAAGCCATCTTGAAGGCCCAAGGTGCTGTCAGAGCATCTATCAGAACCGCTCCCGGGTCCCTGGACCTGGACCCGTAACAAGGAAGCTTGGCGTTCTGGCGAGACGCCATGAGATCCAGATCTGGTTTGCCCCAACGCCGAAGTATTTGGGCAAAGACCTCCGGATGAAGTTCCCACTCCCCCGGATGAAAAGTCTGGCGACTTAGAAAATCCGCCTCCCAGTTCTCCACGCCTGGGATGTGGATCGCTGATAGGTGGCAAGAGTGAGACTCTGCCCAGTGAATTATCTTTGAGATTTCCATCATCGCTAGGGAACTCCTTGTCCCTCCTTGATGGTTGATGTAAGCCACAGTCGTTATGTTGTCCGACTGAAACCTGATGAACCTCAGAGTTGCTAGCTGAGGCCAAGCCAGAAGGGCATTGAGAACTGCTCTTAATTCCAGAATGTTTATTGGAAGGAGACTCTCCTCCTGAGTCCATGATCCCTGAGTCTTCAGGGAATTCCAGACAGCGCCCCAACCTAGCAGGCTGGCGTCTGTTGTTACAATCGTCCAATCTGGTCGGCTGAAGGGCATCCCTTTGGACAGATGTGGCCGAGAGAGCCACCATAGAAGAGAATTTCTGGTCTCTTGATCCAGATTCAGCATAGGGGACAAATCTGAGTAATCCCCATTCCACTGACTTAGCATGCACAATTGCAGTGGTCTGAGATGCAGGCGTGCAAAGGGAACTATGTCCATTGCCGCTACCATTAAGCCGATTACCTCCATGCATTGAGCCACTGACGGGTGTGGAATGGAATGAAGGACACGGCAAGCATTTAGGAGTTTTGTTAACCTGTCCTCTGTCAGGTAAATTTTAATTTCTACCGAATCTATAAGAGTCCCTAAGAAGGGAACTCTTGTGAGTGGCAATAGAGAACTCTTTACTTCGTTCACCTTCCACCCATGTGACTTTAGAAATGCCAGTACTAACTCTGTATGGGACTTGGCAGCTTGGAAACTTGACGCTTGTATCAGAATGTCGTCTAGGTACGGAGCTACCGATATTCCTCGCGGTCTTAGTACCGCCAGAAGAGAACCCAGAACCTTTGTGAAGATTCTTGGAGCAGTAGCTAACCCGAAGGGAAGAGCTACAAACTGGTAATGCCTGTCTAGGAAGGCAAACCTTAGGTACCGGTAATGATCTTTGTGAATCGGTATGTGAAGGTAGGCATCCTTTAAATCCACTGTGGTCATGTACTGACCCTTTTGGATCATGGGTAAGATTGTCCGAATAGTTTCCATTTTGAACGATGGAACTCTTAGGAATTTGTTTTAGGATCTTTAAATCCAAGATTGGTCTGAAGGTTCCTTCTTTCTTGGGAACCACAAACAGATTTGAGTAAAACCCTTGTCCGTGTTCCGACCGCGGAACCGGGTGGATCACTCCCATTAGTAAAAGATCTTGTACACAGCGTAGAAACGCCTCTTTTTTTATCTGGTTTGTTGACAACCTTGAAAGATGAAATCTCCCTTTTGGAGGAGAAGCTTTGAAGTCCAGAAGATATCCCTGAGATATGATCTCTAACGCCCAGGGATCCTGGACATCTCTTGCCCAAACCTGGGCGAAGAGAGAAAGTCTGCCCCCCACTAGATCCGTTCCCGGATTGGGGGCCCTCACTTCATGCTGTCTTAGGGGCAGCAGCAGGTTTTCTGGCCTGCTTGCCCTTGTTCCAGGTCTGGTTAGGTTTCCAGCCCTGTCTGTAGCGAGCAACAGTTCCTTCCTGTTTTGGAGCTGAGGAAGTTGATGCCGCTCCTGCCTTGAAGTTACGAAAGGCACGAAAATTAGACTGTCTAGCCCTTGGTTTGGCTCTGTCTTGAGGCAGGGCATGGCCCTTACCTCCAGTAATGTCAGCGATAATTTCTTTCAAACCGGGCCCGAATAATGTCTGCCCCTTGAAAGGTATGTTAAGCAATTTCGATTTAGAAGTCACATCAGCTGACCAGGATTTAAGCCACAGCGCTCTGCGCGCCTGAATGGCGAATCCGGAGTTCTTAGCCGTAAGCTTAGTTAAATGTACTACGGCATCAGAAATAAATGAATTAGCTAGCTTAAGGACTCTAAGCTTGTCTGTAATCTCATCCAGCGTAGCTGAGCTAATGGTCTCTTCCAGAGACTCAAACCAGAATGCCGCCGCAGCCGTGACAGGCGCAATGCATGCAAGGGGTTGCAATATAAAACCTTGTTGAACAAACATTTTCTTAAGGTAACCCTCTAACTTTTTATCCATTGGATCTGAGAAAGCACAGCTATCCTCCACCGGGATAGTGGTACGCTTAGCTAAAGTAGAAACTGCTCCCTCCACCTTAGGGACCGTCTGCCATAAGTCCCGTGTGGTGGCGTCTATTGGAAACATTTTTCTAAATATAGGAGGGGGTGAGAAAGGCACACCGGGTCTATCCCACTCCTTGTTAACAATTTCTGTAAGCCTTTTAGGTATAGGAAAAACGTCAGTACACGTCGGTACCGCAAAATATTTATCCAGCCTACATATTTTCTCTGGGATTGCAACCGTGTTACAATCATTCAAAGCCGCTAATACCTCCCCTAATAACACACGGAGGTTCTCAAGCTTAAATTTAAAATTTGAAATGTCTGAATCCAGTTTATTTGGATCAGATCCGTCACCCACAGAATGAAGCTCTCCGTCTTCATGTTCTGCAAATTGTGACGCAGTATCAGACATGGCCCTAGTATTATCAGCGCACTCTGTTCTCGCCCCAGAGTGGTCGCGTTTACCCCTAAGTTCTGGCAATTTAGATAAAACTTCAGTCATAACATTAGCCATGTCTTGCAAAGTGATTTGTAATGGCCGCCCTGATGTACTTGGCGCCACAAAATCACGCACCTCCTGAGCGGGAGATGCAGGTACTGACACGTGAGGAGAGTTAGTCGGCATAACTTCCCTCTCGTTGTCTGGTGAAATTTTCATGACATGTACAGATTGGCTTTTACTTAAAGTAGCATCAATGCAATTAGTACACAAGTTTCTATTGGGCTCCACATTGGCCTTTGAACATATTGCACAAAGAGATTCCTCTGTGTCAGACATGTTTAAACAAACTAGCAATTAGACTAGCAAGCTTGGAAAATACTTTTCAATTAAATTTACAAGCAAAATAAAAAACGTTACTGTGCCTTTAAGAAGCACACAAAATTGTCACAGTTGAAATAACAATGAACCGGATTAGTTATAGCAACCAAATTTTCACATTAAATGCATTAATTTAGCAAAGGATTGCACCCACTAGCAAATGGATGATTAACCCTTTAATACCAAAAAACGGATAACAATAAAAATATATACGTTTTTATCACAGTCAAAACACAGTCTCACAGGTCTGCTGTGAGTGATTACCTCCCTCAAAACTAGTTTTGGAGACCCCTGAGCTCTGTAGAGACGTCCTGGATCGTGCAGGGAGAACAAGGAAGACTTGTGACTGAATTTCTACTGCGCAGTAAAGCGCCAAAATAGGCCCCTCCCACTCATAATACAACAGTGGGGAAGCTCAGTAAACTGATTTTATTCAAAACAAACGACAGCCATGTGGAAAAATAATGCCCAAAAATATTTTTCACCAAGTACCTCAGAGAAAAAACGATTAACATGCCAGTAAACGTTTTAAATATAAGTAAATGAAATGTTATTAAAAAGCCTGTTGCTAGTCGCTTTCACTGCAGAAAAGGCTATAAGTTATATGTATACAGTATTTTCTTAGTGAAGTGCCATTCCCCAGAAATACTTCAGAGCAAACATACATACATATCAGCCTGATACCAGTTGCTACTACTGCATTTAAGGCTGTACTTACATTACATCGGTATTAGCAGTATTTTCTCAGTCAATTCCATTCCTTAGAAAATAATATACTGCAACATACCTCCTTGCAGGTGAACCCTGCCCGCTGTCCCCTGTGTTCTGAAGTTACCTCACTCCTCAGAAGGCCGAGAACAGCAAATGGATCTTAGTTACGTCCGCTAAGATCATACACAACTCAGGTAGATTCTTCTTCTAATGCTGCCTGAGAAAAAACAACACACTCCGGTGCTGTTTAAAATAACAAACTTTTGATTGAAGAAATAAAAACTAAGTTTAACAACCACAGTCCTCTCACACGTCCTATCTATTAGTTAGGTGCAAGAGAATGACTGGGTATGACGTAGAGGGGAGGAGCTATATAGCAGCTCTGCTTGGGTGATCCTCTTGCACTTCCTGTTAGGGAGGAGTTATAATCCCATAAGTAATGGATGACCCGTGGACTGACTACACTTAACAGGAGAAGCAACCCCTGATGAACATAAAAGCTTCTTAAGGAGACCCTCTAATTTCCCTAGGATCCTTGAAGGCACAACTATCCTCAAAAGGGATAGTAGTTCGTTTAGCTAAGGTGGAAATAGCTCCTTCCACCTTATGAATCGTTTGCCAAGAATCTCTGATAGCATCCGCTATAGGATACATCTTCCTGAAAACGGGAGGAGGGAATGGAAAACCTGGTGAAGGAGAAAATCAGCTGCTGCTGCATTCAAACTCCCCACCCTCTGATTGCTAGGTGGCTTAGCTATCTAACGGACCACTAGAGCTTGCCGCCATAAAAGGAGAAGTTCAGGAAAAAAAAAAGTAATGTTTTAAGATAATTAACACAAAAAACATTACTGTCACTTTAAATTCACTTATTTCTGTGCCAGAAATATCCAAGTAGCATGTTAACCTTGCTAGTCATAAACATTGCAATTAACACTAAAGCAACCATGTCTTGTGCACCCATCCATAAGAAAGTTGCAAGGAACCGCAGAGCACCGCATGTGGAAAAACTTTATTCTGTGTGTGCACTTGTTCCATTTTAAGCACAAAGCTGCATCATACAGTAAACAGCTAAAAGGCATCAAAGAAAAGGAACTCCACAAAAAAACGGTAATATCACTTTAAATTTAAAAATAACGTTATTTTTAGTGTACCTTTAGCCCATTCAAGACGTAATGGATGAATTAACACAAACATCCAGAATACCTTGAACAAAATCAACCAATAAAAACGCTACTGTCTCTTTAAATGTGTAAAATACCTCACATTTGTAACTTAAACAGTAGACAAGGTAAACAGATGGTGTAGGGCTTCTTATACAACTAGATGTTTAACTAAAAGTCGGGTGGTACTGTACCCTTAAATAGGAAACCAAACCGTGCATTATCTTGATAATATAAATTGCAACAGTCATTCCTGATGGTTAACGTAAGGGAGTTAAAAGTCTGACCTCCTTTACCACTCTGCCACTGTTCCTGTCAGCAGACAACGCACCCCTGCAAATTAAACTTAATATGCACGAACAAGCCTCTGCTGAATTAACCGCAGCAGAGAAGCCCCTTTCACAGTATTTATAGTGCGCTTTTTACAACATTTACTGGGACTGAGGTACAAAAAGGCGCGCAGACTGTTAGTACATAGCGTAGCCTTGCTCCGCCCATCGTGGGCGTATTAAGCTGGAATTCCAGGGCGGCTAGTAAGTAAAAATAGAGCCGTCTGAAAGACCTACACACCATGGCTCCGCCCATTGTGGGCGTGTGATGCTGGAACTCTCGGGCAGCTAAAAAGTAAAAATGGAGCCGTCACCAACGTGGGCGTATTAAGCCTTCTTGGATTGTTTACTCGGATAGACAGTAAAATACCGTTATCGGGAGAGGAGAGTAACGCTAGCATGTTTGCTAGAACATAATAAAGCTACTGTGTAGATTTCCCCAGAAATAAAGCTAGTCATCTTCTGGATTGCAAATTGTATTACAAACTGCAGGAAGTAAAATAAAGCTGTTTGTTCTCCAACCCCAGTGACCGTTAAAATAGTACTCTCCCAAGAAGAGACCACAATCTCATCACAGTAAGAGCCTTTCTTAATCTCAGCCCTTGACATGTGAGTGCATGAAATGTAGTGCTTACTTTTGTTCTGAGAGGATGTGTCCCCAGAAATAAGAAAGTTAGCACTTACCTGAAACGCTGTTGGAGTATAAGGTGTACTTGGAGTATAAGGTGACAGCCCAATCCAGCATTGTCTGCTGCAATCCCCCCCCCCCCCCCTCTTGACTCAGAGACTCAGAATGTTTTGAACTGATTGCAACCTACTGTTCTAATGCTGGGACCCACTGTTATCTAGTCTAGGTGTAAAGTGTCTGTTATTGTGCGAGTCATCCATTTTCCTTTTGTAAGTCAGGATGTGATTAGAATCTTGTTTAACTAACCATTGTCTGATGTTTGTCCCATTGTATAATATTTGTTTCTATTGATTATGTGGTAACTACCCCCACCCCCTTTGTTGGAAATGTATAAAAGCTGTGTTTTCTGTGCAATAAAGCAGTTACTATTTTGACCCTCAAGCATTCAGTCTCGGCTAATGTTCTTGTGGGTAGCTATAACAACTTGCAGCGGCCGTTATTCTAATTGCGGCAGGTATCCAGTGGAGGTTCATGGGTTGGCGTTTGGTGGGAGGAAGCGGACTTTAGCGAGTATACCAAGTCTGGGGTACCAAGACCCGCTACAGCCAACAAAAAGACATAATTTATGTAAGAACTTACCTGATAAATTCATTTCTTTCATATTGGCAAGAGTCCATGAGCTAGTGACATATGGGGATATACAATCCTACCAGGAGGGGCAAAGTTTCCCAAACCTCAAAATGCCTAAAAATACACCCCTCACCACACCCACAATTCAGTTTAACGAATAGCCAAGCAGTGGGGTGATAAAGAAAGGAGTAGAAAGCATCAACAAAGGAAATTTGGAAATAATTGTGCTTTATACAAAAAATCATAACCACCATAAAAAGGGTGGGCCTCATGGACTCTTGCCAATATGAAAGAAATGAATTTATCAGGTAAGTTCTTACATAAATTATGGTTTTCTTTCATGTAATTGGCAAGAGTCCATGAGCTAGTGACATATGGGATATCAATACCCAAGATGTGGAGTCTTCCACTCAAGAGTCACTAGAGAGGGAGGGAATAAAAATAAAAACAGCCATATTCCGCTGAAAAAATTAATCCACAACCCAAAAAAAAACATAATTTATGCTTACCTGATAAATTCCTTTCTCCTGTAGTGTAGTCAGTCCACGGGTCATCCATTACTTATGGAATATATCTCTTCCTAACAGGAAACTGCAAGATAATTACCCAGCAGAGCTGCTATATAGCTCCTCCCCTCACCTATCATACTCAGTCATTCGACCAAAGCAGACGAGAAAGGAGGAACCATAGGGTACAGTGGTGACTGGAGTTTAATTAAAATTTAGACCTGCCGTAAAAACAGGGCGGGCCGTGGACTGACTACACTACAGGAGAAAGGAATTTATCAGGTAAGCATAAATTTTGTTTTCTCCTGATAAGTGTAGTCAGTCCACGGGTCATCCATTACTTATGGAATACCAATACCAAAGCTAAAGTACACGGATGAAGGGAGGGACAAGGCAGGAACATTAAACAGAAGGAACCACTGCCTGAAGTACCTTTCTCCCAAAAATAGCCTCCGACGAAGCAAAAGTGTCAAATTTGTAAAATTTTGAAAAAGTGTGAAGCGAAGACCAAGTCGCAGCCTTGCAAATCTGTTCAACAGAGGCCTCATTTTTAAAGGCCCAGGTGGAAGCCACAGCTCTAGTAGAATGAGCTGTAATCCTTTCAGGAGGCTGCTGTCCAGCAGTCTCATAGGCTAAGCGTATTATGTTACGAAGCCAAAAAGAGAGAGAGGTAGCCGAAGCCTTTTGACCTCTCCTCTGTCCAGAGTAAACAACAAACAGGGAAGAAGTTTGACGAAAATCCTTAGTTGCCTGCAAATAGAATTTCAGGGCACGGACTACGTCCAGATTATGCAAAAGTCGTTCCTTCTTTGAAGAAGGGTTAGGACACAGAGATGGAACAACAATCTCTTGATTGATATTCCTGTTAGTAACTACCTTAGGTAAGAACCCAGGTCTAGTACGCAGGACTACCTTGTCTGAATGAAAAATCAGATAAGGAGAATCACAATGTAAGGCAGATAACTCAGACTCTTCGAGCCGAGGAAATAGCCATCAAAAACAGAACTTTCCAAGATAACAGCTTGATATCAATGGAATGAAGGGGTTCAAATGGAACGCCTTGAAGAACATTAAGAACTAAGTTTAAGCTCCACGGCGGAGCAACAGACTTAAACACAGGCTTAATCCTAGTTAAAGCCTGACAGAAAGCCTGAACGTCTGGAACTTCAGCCAGACGTTTGTGTAGAAGAATAGACAGAGCAGAAATCTGTCCCTTTAACGAACTAGTAAATAAGCCCTTTTCTAAACCCTCTTGTAGAAAGGACAATATCCTAGGAATCCTAACCTTACTCCATGAGTAACTCTTGGATTCGCACCAATGTAAATATTTACGCCATATCTTATGGTAAATTTTTCTGGTAACAGGCTTCCTAGCCTGTATTAAGGTATCAATAACCGACTCCGAGAAGCCACGCTTTGATAGAATCAAGCGTTCAATCTCCATGCAGTCAGCCTCAGAGAAATTAGATTTGGATGTTTGAAAGGACCCTGAATTAGAAGGTCCTGTCTCAGAGGCAGAGACCACGGTGGACAGGACGACATGTCCACTAGGTCTGCATACCAGGTCCTGCGTGGCCACGCAGGCGCTATCAGAATCACCGAAGCTCTCTCCTGTTTGATCTTGGCAATCAAACGAGGAAGCATTGGGAATGGTGGAAACACATAAGCCATGTTGAAGACCCAAGGGGCTGTCAGAGCATCTATCAGCACCGCTCCCGGGTCCCTGGACCTGGATCCGTAACAAGGAAGCTTGGCGTTCTGACGAGACGCCATGAGATCCAGATCTGGTTTGCCCCAACGACGAATCAGTTGAGCAAAGACCTCCGGATGAAGCTCCCACTCTCCCGGATGAAAAGTCTGGCGACTTAGAAAATCCGCCTCCCAGTTCTCCACGCCTGGGATGTAGATCGCTGACAGGTGGCAAGAGTGAGACTCTGCCCAGCGAATTATCTTTGAGACTTCCAACATCGCTAGGGAACTTCTGGTTCCCCCTTGATGGTTGATGTAAGCCACAGTCGTGATGTTGTCCGACTGAAATCTGATGAACCTCAGAGTTGCTAACTGAGGCCAAGCTAGGAGAGCATTGAATATTGCTCTTAACTCCAGAATATTTATTGGGAGGAGTTTCTCCTCCTGAGTCCATAATCCCTGAGCTTTCAGGGAATTCCAGACTGCTCCCCAGCCTAGAAGGCTGGCGTCTGTTGTTACAATCGTCCAATCTGGCCTGCGAAAGGTCATCCCCTTGGACAGATGTGGCCGAGAAAGCCACCATAGAAGAGAATCTCTGGTCTCTTGATCCAGATTTAGTAGGGGGGACAAATCTGAGTAATCCCCGTTCCACTGACTTAGCATGCACAATTGCAGCGGTCTGAGATGCAGGCGCGCAAATGGTACTATGTCCATTGCCGCTACCATTAAGCCGATTACTTCCATGCACTGAGCTACTGACGGGTGTGGAATGGAGTGAAGGACACGGCAAGCATTTAGAAGTTTTAATAACCTGGCCTCTGTCAGGTAAATTTTCATCTCTACAGAATCTATAAGAGTCCCTAGAAAGGGAACTCTTGTAAGTGGTAATAGAGAACTCTTTTCCACGTTCACCTTCCACCCATGCGACCTCAGAAATGCCAGAACTATCTCTGTATGAGACTTGGCAGTTTGGAAACTTGACGCTTGTATCAGAATGTCGTCTAGGTACGGAGTCACCGCTATGCCTCGCGGTCTTAGTACCGCCAGAAGTGATCCTAGAATTTTTGTAAAGATTCTTGGAGCCGTAGCTAATCCGAAGGGAAGAGCTACAAACTGGTAATGCCTGTCTAGGAAGGCAAATCTCAGATACCGGTAATGGTCCTTGTGAATCGGTATGTGAAGGTAGGCATCCTTTAGATCCACTGTGGTCATGTACTGGCCCTCTTGGATCATGGGAAGGATGGTTCGAATAGTTTCCATTTTGAATGATGGAACTCTTAGAAATTTGTTTAGGATTTTTAAGTCCAAGATTGGCCTGAAGGTTCCCTCTTTCTTGGGAACCACAAATAGGTTTGAATAGAATCCCTGCCCATGTTCCGTCCGCGGAACTGGGTGGATTACCCCCATTAGTAAGAGGTCTTGTACACAGCGTAGAAACGCCTCTTTCTTTATTTGGTTTGCCGATAACCTTGAAAGATGAAATCTCCCCCGTGGAGGAGAAGTTTTGAAGTCCAGGAGATATCCCTGAGATATGATCTCCAACGCCCAGGGATCCTGGACATCTCTTGCCCAAGCCTGGGCGAAGAGAGAAAGTCTGCCCCCCACTAGATCCGTTTCCGGATAGGGGGCCCTCTCTTCATGCTGTTTTGGGGGCAGCAGCAGGTTTCTTGGCCTGCTTGCCCCTGTTCCAGGACTGGTTAACTTTCCAGCCCTGTCTGTAACGAGCAACAGCTCCTTCCTGTTTTGGAGCGGAGGAAGTTGATGATGCTCCTGCCTTGAAGTTACGAAAGGCACGAAAAACAGAATTTATGTTTACCTGATAAATTACTTTCTCCAACGGTGTGTCCGGTCCACAGCGTCATCCTTACTTGTGGGATATTCTCTTCCCCAACAGGAAATGGCAAAGAGCCCAGCAAAGCTGGCCATATAGTCCCTCCTAGGCTCCGCCCACCCCAGTCATTCGACCGACGGACAGGAGGAAATATATATAGGAGAAACCATATGGTACCGTGGTGACTGTAGTTAGAGAAAATAAATCATCAGACCTGATTAAAAAAACCAGGGCGGGCCGTGGACCGGACACACCGTTGGAGAAAGTAATTTATCAGGTAAACATAAATTCTGTTTTCTCCAACATAGGTGTGTCCGGTCCACGGCGTCATCCTTACTTGTGGGAACCAATACCAAAGCTTTAGGACACGGATGAAGGGAGGGAGCAAATCAGGTCACCTAAATGGAAGGCACCACGGCTTGCAAAACCTTTCTCCCAAAAATAGCCTCCGAAGAAGCAAAAGTATCAAATTTGTAAAATTTGGCAAAAGTGTGCAGTGAAGACCAAGTCGCTGCCTTACATATCTGGTCAACAGAAGCCTCGTTCTTGAAGGCCCATGTGGAAGCCACAGCCCTAGTGGAGTGAGCTGTAATTCTTTCAGGAGGCTGCCGTCCGGCAGTGTCATAAGCCAATCGGATAATGCTTTTAAGCCAAAAAGAAAGAGAGGTAGAAGTTGCTTTTTGACCTCTCCTTTTACCAGAATAAACAACAAACAAAGAAGATGTTTGTCTGAAATCCTTAGTAGCCTCTAAATAGAATTTTAGAGCACGGACTACATCCAAATTGTGTAACAAACGTTCCTTCTTTGAAACTGGATTCGGACACAAAGAAGGTACAACTATCTCCTGGTTAATATTTTTGTTGGAAACAACCTTCGGAAGAAAACCAGGCTTAGTACGCAAAACCACCTTATCTGCATGGAACACCAGATAGGGCGGAGAACACTGCAGAGCAGATAACTCAGAAACTCTTCTAGCGGAAGAAATTGCAACCAAAAACAAAACTTTCCAAGATAATAACTTAATATCTACGGAATGTAAAGGTTCAAACGGAACCCCTTGAAGAACTGAAAGAACTAGATTAAGACTCCAGGGAGGAGTCAAAGGTCTGTAAACAGGCTTGATTCTAACCAGAGCCTGAACAAACGCTTGAACGTCTGGCACAGCTGCCAGCCTTTTGTGAAGTAAAACAGATAAAGCAGAGATCTGTCCCTTCAGAGAACTTGCAGATAATCCTTTCTCCAAACCTTCTTGTAGAAAGGATAGAATCTTAGGAATTTTTATCTTGTTCCATGGGAATCCTTTAGATTCACACCAACAGATATATTTTTTCCATATTTTATGGTAAATCTTTCTAGTTACAGGCTTTCTAGCCTGAATCAGAGTATCTATTACAGAATCTGAAAACCCACGCTTTGATAAAATCAAGCGTTCAATCTCCAAGCAGTCAGTTGGAGGGAAACCAGATTCGGATGTTCGAATGGACCTTGAACAAGAAGGTCCTGTCTCAAAGGTAGCTTCCATGGTGGAGCCGATGACATATTCACCAGGTCTGCATACCAAGTCCTGCGTGGCCACGCAGGAGCTATCAAGATCACCGAAGCCCTCTCCTGATTGATCCTGGCTACCAGCCTGGGAATGAGAGGAAACGGTGGGAATACATAAGCTAGGTTGAAGGTCCAAGGTGCTACTAGAGCATCCACTAGAGTTGCCTTGGGATCCCTGGATCTGGACCCGTAACAAGGAACCTTGAAGTTCTGACGAGAGGCCATCAGATCCATGTCTGGAATGCCCCATAATTGAGTTATTTGGGCAAAGATTTCCGGATGGAGTTCCCACTCCCCCGGATGGAAAGTCTGACGACTCAGAAAATCCGCTTCCCAATTTTCCACTCCTGGGATGTGGATTGCAGACAAGTGGCAGGAGTGATCCTCCGCCCATTGAATTATCTTGGTCACTTCCTCCATCGCCAGGGAACTCCTTGTTCCCCCCTGATGGTTGATATAAGCAACAGTCGTCATGTTGTCTGATTGAAACCTTATGAATTTGGCCTTTGCTAGATAAGGCCAAGCTTTGAGAGCATTGAATATCGCTCTCAGTTCCAGAATGTTTATCGGGAGAAGAGATTCTTCCCGAGACCATAGACCCTGAGCTTTCAGGGGTTCCCAGACCGCGCCCCAGCCCACCAGACTGGCGTCGGTCGTGACAATGACCCACTCTGGTCTGCGGAAGCTCATTCCCTGTGACAGGTTGTCCAGAATCAGCCACCAACGGAGTGAATCTCTGGTCCTTTGATCTACTTGAATCGTCGGAGACAAGTTTGTATAATCCCCATTCCACTGTCTGAGCATGCACAGTTGTAATGGTCTTAGATGAATTCGAGCAAAAGGAACTATGTCCATTGCTGCAACCATCAATCCTATTACTTCCATGCACTGCACTATGGAAGGATGAAGAACAGAATTAAGTACTTGACAAGAGCTTAGAAGTTTTGATTTTCTGACCTCTGTCAGAAAAATCCTCATTTCTAAGGAATCTATTATTGTTCCCAAGAAGGGAACTCTTGTTGACGGGGACAGAGAACTTTTTCCTGTGTTCACTTTCCAACCGTGAGATCTGAGAAAGGCTAGGACGACGTCCGTATGGGCCTTTGCTTTTGACAGAGACGACGCTTGAATCAGGATGTCGTCCAAGTAAGGTACTACTGCAATGCCCCTTGGTCTTAGAACCGCTAGAAGGGACCCTAGTACCTTTGTGAAAATTCTCGGAGCAGTGGCTAATCCGAATGGAAGTGCCACAAACTGGTAATGCTTGTCCAGAAAAGCGAACCTTAGAAACTGATGATGTTCCTTGTGGATAGGAATATGTAGGTACGCATCCTTTAAATCCACCGTGGTCACAAATTGACCTTCCTGGATGGTAGGGAGGATCGTTCGAATGGTTTCCATTTTGAACGATGGAACCCTGAGAAATTTGTTTAGTATCTTGAGATCTAAAATTGGTCTGAATGTTCCCTCTTTTTTGGGAACTATGAACAGGTTGGAGTAAAACCCCATCCCTTGTTCTCCTAATGGAACTGGATGAATTACTCCCATTTTTAACAGGTCTTCTACACAATGTAAGAATGCCTGTCTTTTTATTTGGTTTGAAGACAATTGAGACCTGTGGAACCTTCCCCTTGGGGGTAGTTCCTTGAATTCCAGGAGATAACCCTGAGAAACTATTTCTAGTGCCCAAGGATCCTGAACATCTCTTGCCCAAGCCTGAGCAAAGAGAGAAAGTCTGCCCCCCACCAGATCCGGTCCCAGATCGGGGGCCATCCCTTCATGCTGTTTTGGTAGCTCCAGCCTTGCATCGGTCTCCAGGCTGGTTTGGGTTGAGAAGAATTACCCTCTTGCTTAGAGGATGTAGAATTTGAGGCTGGTCCGTTTCTGCGAAAGGGACGAAAATTAGGCTTATTTTTAGCCTTAAAAGACCTATCCCTGAGGAAGGGCATGGCCCTTTCCCCCTGTGATGTCTGAAATAATCTCTTTCAAATCAGGACCAAACAGTGTTTTACCCTTGAAAGGGATGTTAAGCAATTTTGTCTTGGAAGACACATCCGCTGACCAAGACTTTAGCCAAAGCGCTCTGCGCGCCAC
Organism: Bombina bombina; assembly: GCF_027579735.1. Classification (NCBI taxonomy): domain Eukaryota; kingdom Metazoa; phylum Chordata; class Amphibia; order Anura; family Bombinatoridae; genus Bombina; species Bombina bombina. The sequence continues at coordinate 1,163,662,641 of NC_069503.1, forward strand.
AATAGCAAACCCTGAATTTTTCGCCGCTAATCTAGCTAATTGCAAAGCGGCATCTAAGATAAAAGAGTTAGCCAATTTAAGTGCTTGAACTCTGTCCATAACCTCCTCATAGGAAGATTCTTTATTGAGCGACTTTTCTAGTTCTTCGAACCAGAAACACGCTGCTGTAGTGACAGGAACAATGCATGAAATTGGTTGTAGAAGGTAACCTTGCTGAACAAACATCTTTTTAAGCAAACCCTCTAATTTTTTATCCATAGGATCTTTAAAAGCACAACTATCTTCTATAGGAATAGTAGTGCGTTTGTTTAGAGTAGAAACCGCCCCCTCGACTTTGGGGACTTTCTGCCATAAGTCCTTTCTGGGGTCGACTATAGGAAATAATTTCTTAAATATAGGGGGAGGAACAAAAGGTATGCCGGGCCTTTCCCACTCCTTATTTACTATGTCCGCCACCCGCTTGGGTATAGGAAAAGCATCGGGGGGCACCGGAACCTCTAGGAACTTGTCCATCTTACATAATTTCTCTGGAATGACCAAATTGTCACAATCATCCAGAGTAGATAATACCTCCTTAAGCAGTGCGCGGAGATGTTCTAATTTAAATTTAAATGTTACCACATCAGGTTCAGCTTGTTGAGAAATTTTCCCTGAATCTGAAATTTCTCCCTCAGACAAAACCTCCCTCCTGGCCCCTTCAGATTGGCGTGAGGGTATGTCAGAACAGTTATCATCAGCGTCCTCTTGCTCTTCAGTGTTTAAAACAGAGCAATCGCGCTTTCTCTGATAAGTAGGCATTTTGGATAAAATGTTTGCAATAGAATTATCCATTACAGCCGTTAATTGTTGCATGGTAATAAGTATTGGCGCACTAGATGTACTAGGGGCCTCTTGTGTGGGCAAAACTGGTGTAGACACAGAAGGGGATGATGCAGTACCATGCTTACTCCCCTCATTTAAGGAATCATCTTGGGCAATATCATTATCTGTGGCATTATTGTCCCCACTTTGCTTGGACACTATGTCACAATTAACACATATATTTAAATGTGGAGAAACCTTGGCTTTCATACATATAGAACATCGTTTATCTGATGGTTCAGACATGTTAAACAGACTTAAACTTGTCAACAAAGCACAAAAAACGTTTTAAAACAAAACCGTTACTGTCACTTTAAATTTTAAACTGAACACACTTTATTACTGAATATGTGCAAAAGTATGAAGGAATTGTTCAAAATTCACCAAAATTTCACCACAGTGTCTTAAATCCTTAAAAGTATTGCACATCAAATTTGAAAGCTTTAACCCTTAAAATAACGGAACCGGAGCCGTTTTTACATTTAACCCCTATACAGTCCCAGGTATCTGCTTTGCTGAGACCCAACCAAGCCCAGAGGGGAATACGATACCAAATGATGCCTTCTATAAGCTTTTTCAGTGGTTCTTAGCTCCTCACACATGCATCTGCATGCCTTGCTTTCCAAAAACAACTGCGCATTAGTGGCGCGAAAATGAGGCTCTGCCTATGACTAGGAAAGGCCCCCAGTGAAAAAGGTGTCCAATACAGTGCCTGCCGTTTTTTTAAAACAATCCCCAAGATTAAAATAACTATTAATAGTTATAATCTGCCAAGTATGCTTAGAAAAGTAATAGTTTTAGCCCAGAAAAATGTCTACCAGTTTTTTAAACCCTTATGAAGCCCTTTATTCTTTTACTTAAACTAAGAAAATGGCTTACCGGTCCCCATAGGGAAAATGACAGCCTTCCAGCATTACAAAGTCTTGTTAGAAATGTGGCCAGTCATACCTCAAGCAGAAAAGTCTGCCAACTGTTTCCCCCAACTGAAGTTACTTCATCTCAACAGTCCTGTGTGGAAACAGCAATCGATTTTAGTAACGTTTGCTAAAATCATCTTCCTCTTACAGAAATCTTCATCTCTTTTCTGTTTCAGAGTAAATAGTACATACCAGCACTATTTTAAAATAACAAACACTTGATTGAAGGATAAAAACTACATTTAAACACCAAAAAACTCTTAGCCATCTCCGTGGAGATGTTGCCTGTGTAAAGGCAAAGAGAATGACTGGGGTGGGCGGAGCCTAGGAGGGACTATATGGCCAGCTTTGCTGGGCTCTTTGCCATTTCCTGTTGGGGAAGAGAATATCCCACAAGTAAGGATGACGCCGTGGACCGGACACACCTATGTTGGAGAAATTAGACTGTTTGGCCTTTGATTTGGCCCTGTCCTGAGGTAGAGCATGGCCCTTACCTCCCGTAATGTCAGCAATAATTTCTTTCAAGCCGGGCCCGAATAAGGTCTGCCCTTTGAAAGGAATATTAAGCAATTTAGATTTAGAAGTCACGTCAGCTGACCAGGATTTAAGCCATAGCGCCCTGCGCGCTTGGATGGCGAATCCGGAGTTCTTAGCCGTAAGTTTGGTTAAATGCACAACGGCATCAGAAACAAATGCGTTAGCTAGCTTAAGTTTCTTAAGCTTGTTGATTATTTCATCCAATGGAGCTGAGCGAATGGCCTCTTCCAGAGACTCAAACCAGAATGCTGCCGCAGCATTGACAGGCGCAATGCATGCGAGGGGCTGTAAAATAAAACCTTGTAGAACAAACATTTTCTTAAGGTAACCCTCTAATTTTTTATCCATTGGATCTGAAAAGGCACAACTATCCTCCACCGGGATAGTGGTACGCTTAGCTAAAGTAGAAACTGCTCCCTCCACCTTAGGGACCGTCTGCCATAAGTCTTGTGTGGTGGCGTCATAGGAAACATTTTCCTAAATATGGGAGGAGGGGTAAAAGGCACACCCGGTCTATCCCACTCCTTGCTAATAATCTCTGTAAGCCTTTTTGGTATAGGAAATACGTCAGTACACACCGGTACCGCATAGTATCTATCCAACCTACATAATTTCTCTGGAATTGCAACCGTGTTACAATCATTCAGAGCCGCTAATACCTCCCCTAGCAATGTGCGGAGGTTCTCTAGCTTAAATTTAAAATTGGAAATCTCCGAATCCAGTCTCCCTGGATCAGATCCGTCACCCACAGAATGAAGCTCTCCGTCCTCATGTTCTGCAAACTGTGACGCAGTATCTGACATGGCTCTCATCTCATCCGCGCGCTCTATCCTTAACCCAGAGCTATCGCGCTTGCCTCTTAATTCTGGCAACTTAGATAATACTTCTGTCATAACAGTAGCCATGTCTTGCAAAGTGATTTGTAAGGGCCTCCCTGATGTACTTGGCGCCACAAAATCACGCACCTCCTGAGCGGGAGGCGCAGGTACTGACACGTGAGGAGAGTTAGTCGGCATAACTTCCCTCTCGTCGTCTGGTGATAATTTCTTTACATGTAAAGATTGACTTTTATTTAAAGTAGCATCAATGCAATTAGTACACAAATTTCTATTGGGCTCCACATTGGCCTTTAAACATAGTGAACAAAGAGATTCATCTGAGTCAGACATGTTTAAACAAACTAGCAATGAGACTAGCAAACTTGGAAATACTTTTCAAAATTAATTTACAAGCAATATAAAAAACGTTACTGTGCCTTTAAGAAGCACAGAAAAACTGACACAGTTGAAATAACAATGGCCAAAATAGTTATAGCAACCAAATTTTCACAGTAAATGTATTAAGTTAGCAAAGGATTGCACCCACCAGCAAATGGATGATTAACCCCTTAGTACCCAAAAACGGATAACAATTATATAATTAACGTTTTTCTCACAGTCAAATACACTGTCACAGGACTGCTGTGCCTGATTACCTCCCTCAAAATGGATTTTGAAGACCCCTGAGCTCTCTAGAGACGATCTGGATCATGGAGGATGAAGTACACAGATTGTGACTGAATTTTTACTGCGCAAAAAAGCGCTAAAATAGGCCCCTCCCACTCATATTACAACAGTGGGGAAGCTCAGAAACTGTTTCTATGCAGAAAACAAAAATGGCCATGTGGTAAAAATCATGCCCTAATAAGTTTTATCACCAAGTACCTCACAAAAACGATTAACAAGCCAGTAAACGTTTTAAACATACATTTGAAAGTTATGTATTATTATTAATAAGCCTGCTACCAGTCGTTTTTACTGCAGTTAAGGCTCATACATTATTTCAGTATTAACAGTATTTTCAGAGTCAATTCCATTCCTTAGAAAAATACATTCAGTGTACACACATCAGCCTGATACCAGTCGCTATCACTGCATTTAAGGCTGAACTTACTTTACAATGGTATCAGCAGTATTTTCTCAGTCAATTCCATTCCTCAGAAAATAAATTACTGCACATACCTCATTTGTTGCAGGGGAGCCCTGCATGCTATTCCCCTTCTCTGAAGTTACCTCACTCCTCAGATGAGAAACAGCCAGTGGATCTTAGTTACGTCTGCTAAGACCATAGAAAAAAACCCAGGCAGATTCTTCTTCTAATGCTGCCTGAGAATAAACAGCACACTCCGGTGCCATTTAAAAATAAACTTTTGATTGTAGAAATAAACTAAGTTAAAAAACACCACAGATCTCTCACAGCTTCCTTTTTAGTTAGGCTGCAAGAGAATGACTGAGTATGATAGGTGAGGGGAGGAGCTATATAGCAGCTCTGCTGGGTAATTCTCTTGCAGTTTCCTGTTAGGAAGAGATATATTCCATAAGTAATGGATGACCCGTGGACTGACTACACTTAACAGGAGAAATAAGTTTATTTCATTTTTGAAAGAAAAAAAACTTAAAAGCAGAAGGATCAAACTGAAACAGCTGCCTGAAGAACTTTTCTACCAAAAACTGCTTCCGAAGAAGCAAATACATCAAAACGGTAGAATTTAGTAAATGTATGTAAAGAGGACCAAGTCGCCGCATTGCAAATCTGATCAACTGAAGCTTCATTCTTAAAAGCCCACGAAGTGGAGACTGATCTAGTAGAATGAGCTGTAATTCTCCGAGGCGGGGCCTGACCCGACTCCAAATAAGCTTGATGAATCAAAAGTTTCAACCAAGAAGCCAAGGAAATAGCAGACTGGAAGTCTTCCTGAAATCTTTAGTAGCTTCCACATAATATTTCAAAGCTCTTACCACATCCAAAGAATGTAAGGATCTTTACAAAGAATTCTTAGGATTAGGACACAAGGAAGGGACAACAATTTCTCTATTAATGTTGTTAGAATTCACAACCTTAGGTAAAAATTGAAAAGAAGTCCGCAAAACTGCCTTATCCTGATGAAAAATCAGAAAAGGAGACTCACAAGAAAGAGCAGATAGCTCAGAAACTCTTCTAGCGGAAGAGATAGCCAAAAGGAACAACACTTTCCAAGAAAGTAGTTTAATGTCAAAAGAATGCATAGGCTCAAATGGAGGAGCCTGTAAAGCCTTCAGAACCAAATTAAGACTCCAAGGAGGAGAAATTGATTTAATGACAGGCTTAATACGAACTAAAGCCTGTACAAAAAAGTGAATATCAGGAAGTATAGCAATCTTTCTGTGAAATAAAACAGAAAGAGCGGAGATTTGACCTTTCAAGGAACTTGCAGACAAACCCTTATCCAAACCATCCTGAAGGAACTGTAAAATTCTAGGAATTCTAAAAGAATGCCAGGAGAATTTATGAGAAGAACACCATGAAACGTAAGTCTTCCAAACTCTATAATAAATCTTTCTAGAGACAGATTTACGAGCTTGTAACATAGTTTTAAGTCATAGAGGTTTCTCTGACTCAGTGATTAATACTAAGCGTTCAATTTCCATACCTTCAAATTTAATGATTTGAGATCGTGATGGAAAAACGGACCTTGAGATAGTAGGTCCGGCCGTAACGGAAGTGGCCAAGGCGGGCAACTGGACATCCGAACCAGATCCGCATACCAAAACCTGTGTGGCCATGCTGGAGCCACCAGCAACACAAAAGACTGTTCCATGATGATTTTGGAGATCACTCTTGGAAGGAGAACTAGAGGCGGAAAGATGTAAGCAGGATGATAACACCAAGGAAGTGTCAGTGCATCCACTGCTTCCGCCTGAACATCCCTGAACCTGGACAGGTATCTGGGAAGTTTCTTGTTTAGATGAGAGGCCATCAGATCTATCTCTGGAAGACCCCACATCCGAACAATCTGAGAAAACACATCTGGGTGGAGAGACCACTCCCCTGGATGTAAAGTCTGGCGGCTGAGATAATCCGCCTCCCAATTTTCTACACCAGGGATATGCACCGCAGAGATTAGACAGGAGCTGGATTCCGCCCAAGCAAGTATCCGAGATACTTCTTTCATAGTTTGGGGACTGTGAGTCCCACCCTGATGATTGACATAAGCCACAGTTGTGATATTGTCTGTCTGAAAACAAACAAACGGTTCTCTCTTTAGCAAAGGCCAAAACTGAAGAGCCCTGAGAATTGCACGGAGTTCTAAAATATTTATTGGTAATCTCGCCTCTTGAGATTTCCAAACCCCTTGTGCTTTCAGAGATCCCCAAACAGCTTCCCAACCTGAAAGACTCGCATCTGTTGAGATCACAGTACAGGTTGGCCGAACAAAAGAAGCCCCTTGAACCAAACGATGGTGATCTATCCACCATGTCAGAGAGTGTCATACAATGGGATTCAAGGATATTAATTGTGATATCTTTGTATAATCCCTGCACCATTGATTCAGCATGCAAAGCTGTAGAGGTCTCATGTGAAAATGAGCAAAGGGGATCGCGTCCGATGCTGCAGTCATGAGACCTAAAATTTCCATGCACATAGCCACTGAAGGGAATGACTGAGACTGAAGGTGCCGGCATGCTGCGACCAATTTTAAACGTCTCTTGTTTGTTAGAGACAGAGTCATGGACACTGAATCTATCTGGAAGCCTAAAAAGGTGACCCTTGTCTGAGGAATCAAGAAACTTTTTGGTAAATTGATCCTCCAACCATGTATCCGAAGAAACAACACTAGTTGATTCGTGTGAGATTCTGCAGTATGTAAAGACTGAGCTAGTACCAAGATATCGTCCAAATAAGGAAACACTGCAATACCCTGTTCTCTGATTACAGATAGTAGGGCACCCAGAACCTTTGAAAAGATTCTTGGAGCTGTTGCTAGGCCAAATGGAAGAGCAACAAATTGGTAATGCTTGTCTAGAAAAGAGAATTTCAGAAACTGATAGTCTTCTGGATGAATCGGAATATGAAGGTATGCATCCTGCAAGTCTATTGTGGACATATAATGACCTTGCTGAACAAAAGGCAGAATAGTCCTTATAGTCACCATCTTGAAAGTTGGTACTCTTACATAACGATTCAGAATTTTCAGATCCAGAACTGGTCTGAATAAATTTTCTTTCTTTGGTACAATGAATAGGTTTGAATAAAACCCCAAACCTTGTTCCTGAGGAGGAACTGGCATGATAACCCCTAAAGACTCCAGGTCTGAAACACACTTCAGAAAAGCCTGAGCTTTTACTGGATTTACAGGGATGCGTGAAAGAAAAAAAATCTTCTCACAGGAGGTCTTACTTTGAATCCTATTCGATACCCCTGAGAGACAATGCTCTGAATCCAATGATTTTGGACAGATTTTATCCAAAAAGCCTTGTAAAACCTTAATCTGCCCCCTACCAGCTGAGCTGGAATGAGGGCCGCACCTTCATGCGGACTTAGGGGCAGACTTTGGTTTCCTAAATGGCTTGGATTTATTCCAATTTGAGGAATGCTTCCAATTGGAAGCAGATTCCTTGGGGGGGAGGATTGAGTTTTTGTTCCTTATTCTGACGAAAGGAACGAAAATGGTTAGAAGCCTTAGATTTACCCTTAGGTTTTTTTATCCTGAGGCAAAAAAACTCCTTTTCCCCCAGTGATAGTTGAAATAATAGAATCCAACTGAGAACCAAATAAATTATTACCTTGGAAAGAAAGAGATAGTAATCTAGATGTCATATCAGCATTCCAAGACTTAAGCCACAAAGCTCTTCTAGCTAATACAGCTAAAGACATGGATCTAACATCAATTTTGATAATATCAAAAATGGCATCACAAATAAAATGGATTAGCATGTTGCAGTAAGCGAATAACGCTAGATATGTCAGAATCCAATTCATGTTGCACTAAATTTTCCAACCAGAAAGTTGATGCAGCCGCAACATCAGCCAAAGAAATAGCAGGTCTGAGAAGATGACCTGAATATAAATAGGCCTTCCTTAGATAAGATTCAAGCTTCCTATCTAAAGGATCCTTAAAGGAAGTGCTATCTTCCATAGGAATAGTGGTACGTTTAGCAAGAGTAGAAATAGCCCCATCAACTTTGGGGATCTTTTCCCAAAACTCTATAGATTTTGCTGGTAAAGGATACAATTTTTTAAACCTTGAAGAAGGAATAAAAAGAAGTACCTGGCTTATTCCATTCCCTAGAAATCATATCAGAAATAGCCTCAGGAATGGGAAAAACCCCTGGAGAAACCACAGGAGGTTTAAAAACAGCATTTAAACGTTTATTAGACTGAACGTCAATAGGACTGGTTACCTCAATATCCAAAATAATTAACACTTCTTTTAATAAAGAACGCATATACTCTATTTTAAATAAATAAGTAGATTTGTCAGTGTCAATGTCTGAGGAAGGATCTTCTGAATCAGATAGATCCTCATCAGAAGAGGATAAATTATTATGTTGTTGGTCATTTGAAATTTCATCAGCTAAATGAGAAGTTTTAAAAGACCTTTTACGTTTATTAGAAGGTGGAAATGCAGACAAAGCCTTCATAATAGAATCAGAAACAAATTCTTTAAAATTTACAGGTATATCATGCACATTAGAAGTTGAAGCTACTGCTACTGGCAATGTACTATTACTGATGGAAACACTATCTGCATGTAAAAGTTTATCATGACAACTATTACAAATGACATTCGGTGGAATAATTTCTACAATTTTACAACAAATGCACTTAGCTTTGGTAGAACCGATGTCAGGCAGCAATGTTCCAGCAGAAACTTCTGAGGCAGGATCAGATTGGGACATCTTGCACAATGTAAGAGAAAAAACAACATAAAGCAAAATTATCTATTTCCTTATATGACAGTTTCAGAAATGGGAAAAAATGCAATAGCATAGGCCTCTGATAGCAAAAAGCAAGAGGCAAACATACAAGGGGTATTGAAATAATGAAAAAAATTTGGCACCAAGTATGACGCACAACGTAACGTAAACTTTTTGGCGCCAAAAATAACCGGAAATGACACCCTCGCGTCACTAATGACGCCGCCGTGTGAAAGGTCTCGGCGTCACGTATGACGCCGGAAATGACGAAGTTGCGTCATAAAAGTCATTTGACGCACCCGCGGGCCTAATACCCGCAATAGCAAGAAGTAGTCAATTGAAAAAAAGACTAAACCCCAGGTAAGAAATAAATTTCTTAAAATGTTTAAATTCCCCAAATATGAAACTGACAGTCTGCTGAAGGAAATACATGAACCTGACTCATGGCAAATATAAGTACAATACATATATTTAGAACTTTATATAAATGCATAAAGTGCCAAACCATAGCTGAGGTGTCTTAAGTAATAAAAAACATACTTACCAAAAGACACCCATCCACATATAGCAGATAGCCAAACCATTACTAAAACAGTTATTAGTAGAGGTAATGGTAAATTGAGAGTATATTGTCGATCTGAAAAGAGAGGTAGGAGATGAATCTCTACGACCGATAACAGAGAACCTATGAAATAGACCCCCGTTAGGGAAATCATCGTATTCAAATAAGTGATACTCCCTTCACGTCCCTCTGACATTCACTGTACTCTGAGAGGAATCTGGCTCCAACAATGCTGAGAAGCGCATATCAACGTAGAAATCTTAGCACAAACTTACTTCACCACCTCCATAGGAGGCAAAGTTTGTAAAACTGAATTGTGGGTGTGGTGAGGGGTGTATTTATAGGCATTTTGAGGTTTGGGATAAACTTTGCCCCTCTTCTTTGATACAGGGAGAGTCCACAGCTGCATTCATTACTTTTGGGAATACAGAACCTGGCCACCAGGAGGAGGCCAAGACACCCCCAGCCAAAGTCTTAAATACCTCCCTCATCCCCCAGTCATTCTGCCGAGGGAACAAGGAACAGTAGGAGAAATATAAGGGTGAAAAAGGTGCCAGAAGAAAGCAATTTAAATTTAGGGCCGCCCCCGGAGAGCACGGGCGGGAGCTGTGGATTTTTCCTGTATCAAAGTAAAGGAAATTATCTGGTAAGTCATAATTTTTGTTTTCCTTCTAAATACAGGGAGAGTCCACAGCTGCATTCATTACTTTTGGGAAAACAATACCCAAGTTATAGAGGACACTGAATGCTAACGGGGTGTTAACAATAAGGTGGTCCAATCTGAGGGCCCCACAGCCTGAAAAAAATCCCATCTCCCGAAAACTGCTTCAACAGAAGCAAAAGACCCAAAAAAGTTAGCAGGACCAAGTAACTGCACAACAATTAGGACCAGAAGAGCTCACGTCAAGGACCACACAAAATCACTGGTCCCAAAAAGAGCACACAAACTTCTGAAGAATCAACTGATGTCAGGCGAAGAAACACTCCTCCACAAACCCGACAAGGACAACCAAGACTCCCAACACCGTACATATCTGTAGGAAGAACCCAGGAACAAAAGAATATGCTAAAGAGGTCTGAAAGGACCTCGACGAACGAATCAAGAAAAAAAAAAAAAGGGGAGAAAGCCCCTTGCAGAACCCGAAAAAAAGTCTACTTAGAAAGAAGACCCATAAGGCGGATTACCCGACTGCAAGAGATACTAGGACCTGGAGAGATATTCCAGAAACGTAACAGGTCAATGAATAGACAATTCAAGGACCAACTGCCACATTGATACAAAGAAAACGATGCAATCCCTGACCAGAAGTCTAATGTCCTGAAGGACAAAATTTGAACACAACTGCCTGACCGCCGGCCATGTTGTAGCAAAAGGAAATGAACACCAAGGGTTCATGACCTCAGGATAGACCAGAAACAGATAACCAGATTTTCTTAGGAGCCCACATATCCAGGCAAAAGCGACGGATGAGCCCACCCATAACCGCATGTCTGATAGACAGCCAGGCTGAGCCTCCGGTTAAGAACTAGCCGTCCTAACAAGAACCGGCTAAGAACCCTTTCTCCAGGACAACCTGGAAGAACCAGAGTGAACCTCAAGAAGAAATATAAAAAAAATCAGAGAGAACCAACACCCCCCCACCAAAACAGGGGGTGGGGAAGGCTGTCAACCCAAAGAGTAAAAAAGGGGCCAGCTACAAGCTGAGGAAAGAACTGACACCTTTCCTAAAAACCCCTTTCACCATACATCAAAACACCAAGGGCGAAGACCCTGTCAAACTCCATAATAAGGAGAACCCATAATGGAGAAGCCCAACCACGAAAACGAGTCGAAGCACAAAAAAGGAGCAATCAGGTACCCCGATGCCTACCCCTGACAGACTGAATTAACCCAGAAGAGGTGACATAGTAGAAGAGAACAAAGAAGAATAAACTTCCCCAAAAAGATCCAGAGATCTACTTAAGAATCCCTGAGCACGATCCCCTAGGGGCAAGAATAGGATAGGCACGAATGCCCAGAGAACCTAGATCGGATCCCACCAAAGGTAGAGATCCGTCAAAAGGACACACCAAAGGAGAGTTCCTCGACCTCCAGCTGAACTCAGAGTAAGAAAAATATCTACTTCAGAAAAAACCCAACTGGAAAAAACTCAGAAGACCAGGTCCTCAGAGAAGAAAGAGTGACAGAAGATTCCCAAGTGAAAACAGAAGGAATCCCAGAAGACACCCTTCCACTTCCATGGAAGTGGTAAGACAAACTGCCCAAGTAGACCAAATAAAAATTTCCCAGAATATGGAAAGATATATACTGCATACTGGCGACTGGTGCAGGCTAACCAGAATTCTATGAGAATCTGGAGATAGATAGCAACATGCCAAGTCGAAAAACCGGACTGTTAACATTACTCACCCACAGTACCGAAGGACTGAAGGAAAACAGCAGGGCAAGCCCATAGAGTATTTTAACTCAAAAAGGCATAAGAGACCCCCTGTCTGAAAATCAAACAGTATCAAGAACCATCCTGGAGTCTACCCCAGGAACTCCATTCCGAACCCAACTGGAAAGGACAAGAGAGAGATTTCTTAAAACTCCTAGCAGGTGATGGAGAAACCCGAACCGCCAAAAATAGGAGCAACCAGAACCCAGAAAAACAGGATACTGTATAAGAAACCCTAGAGCCCAGAAAATCTAGGATCAGAACGATGTTACTGAAAACAATACGGTCCCGAAACCGGATTTCCACAACATGAAAGGAAATTATCCATCCCCCTGATAAGGGAAGAGAGAACCGTATATCAACCCTCAAGAGGAAGAATAAATAAGCTCTACATAGAGAGCATAGAAAATCAAATAGAAAAAGAGATTCCCTATGGAGCACCAAAGGAGGGGAAAATACACCCCCGAGAAAAGGAACCGGGAAAAAGACCCCATCCTCCCTTCATCAAGAGAGGCAAAACCTAGTTCCTAAAGGAAACTGCTACAGCAGAATTCAAACTCCAAGTCAACAGCTTTGCAAAGCAGGGTATTAACTCATAGGTCACCTGAACCGCATACGATCCAATATCAGACGCCCAACCAAGACGATTTAACCAGAACCAGCCTGACAGCCAAGATAGAAGGGCTTCCTCTGGACCGAAAAAACAACCTCTTTAAAAAGAATGAAGAAGAGGTAACTAGTACGCAAACAGGACCATGTTAGCAGGATACAACATATCTGAACAAACCACAAAAGAACAGAGATAACTATACCCAACCAGGACCAGCCCGACATGAAGGATACAACATATCTGTTCAAGGATCAAACAGAAAATTCAAAATGTCTAGCAGGGCCAGAAAACTGAGAATAATAAACAGAAAAAACATAAGCTCTGAAGCTTTTTTTTTTTTTTTTTTTTAAATAGAACTTCCACCGGAAGATTCCATCAATCGCGACATGAAAATCGCTAATACCAGAATCCCAGAGCGTAAAGTCTTCCTAAGAAGAGTTTCAACATAATCTCACTCTCAAAAATTAAATTTATCCTAACCGGATTAGAAAAGAAAAAAAAAAAAAAAAAGAGGCAAGCGCACACAAGAGATAGCCCAAGGGAAAGTGAAATCAACAGGTCCCGCCAGTCATGCGACACAATCCCTCAAGAGCTCCAAACCGGGAATCGGATTAAAAAACAAAGAACAACAATATAGAGACGATAAGGAATAGGATCACCATCCCTCCAGTCGTCTAAACAACCTCGCTATATGAATCAGCAGACATTCAGCTGACTAATCAGAATTAGGATCTTCCAACGTCACCAAAACTTCTCTCAGAAGTACACTCAGACGAACCATTCTAAATTAAAAAGCAAAATTCACCTCCCGTCGGAGCATCTTGGGTCTCCGACCCTTAGAGGTAGCATCTCTGAAGTCTCAGGAGGACACCGCTTCCCCAGAAGACTGATCGGATACCAAAGTCCTCTTACATGCCGGACCTTGGCCAGGAGTACATGGATTAAGCCTTCGCTTGAACGTTGCAGGAAGATGCAAATGCGCTAAGGCCAGAGATATGGCCATGCGAAACAGTGTAGTAACCTCTTGTGGAAAAAGGCCTCCTTCCAGAGAAGGGGTAACTGTATGCGGGGCAACCGCCTGTGAAGGAACCGAAGATGTTAGGGAACGCACAGAGATCCCGAATCCAAAGAGGCGGATGGCTCAGTGGTCTCTAACTTTCCAACATGGGAAGATGAGAACACTCTATTGTGTCATACGGAACATAATTGAGAGGGCTGGGTTACCCAGGCCTCCTCACAATAAACACAGGTATCAAAATCTGAATCAGAGGAAACCCCCTCTAACATATCAGAATCCTCCATAACTCGACTAAGCAGATTATGGTAAAAAAAACAGACAGGTAGAGAAAACGGATCCTCTCCGCAGTTGCACAGTCAGGAATATGGAAAAAAAAACGTGATGGCACCCGGTCATGTGGTGCAACGTGCAGGATTCCTCCCGCTACGAAAAGCGTGCCAGTTCATATAACTGTGCAGTTTGAAAATAACCTGTACGTTCTGTATCAGCCTATTAGCCCCAAACGTCACTTACACATAAGCAGTCAAAATCACATAAACATGATTAAAGCACCCACTGTTTAATAATCCCCCTCCGGAGATATTAACCCTTGATTCCATAAAGATAAAGAACTCCCACTGAGACCCTGTCTTCTAACGTTACAAGCATGTAAAAATTGAAACAATCTTACCAGAATCAATGCCGGGAAAGCAACACGGTCATTCAAGTTTGACAGATTGTAGCAGCGCCTCTGACATGGAATTAAGTTTAGAAAAGCAGGCAGCGAAACGGATTGCTTATGGAGCTGTTAATATGAGTCAGGATGGTTTCGCAGAAAGACTCTCCCTGCATCTCCGGACTCTATCGTTTATCAATGCTCTCATCGAGAGGTTGACAAGACTTCTTCAAACTCCAGTCCCATCTCGAAGAGTACTACCCTCCATAAGGAACTACTCGGAAAACTTCTGACACTTCTCTGCCAACCTCCTGTGACGAAAGGCAAAGAATGACTGGGGGATGAGGGAGGTGGGGGAGATATTTAAGCCTTTGGCTCGGGTGTGTCTGCCTCCTCCTGGTGGCCAGGTTCTGTATTCCCAAAAGTATTGAATGCATCTGTGGACTCTCCCTGTATTTAGAAGGAAATAAAATGTATGCTTACCTGATAAATTTCTCTTTCCGGACATGGAAAGTCCACAACGTCATTCCAATTACTAGTGGGATATTCGCTCCTGGCCAGCAGGAGGAGGAGAATCAATGCCGGGAAAGCAACACGGTCATTCAAGTTTGACAGATTGTAGCAGCGCCTCTGACATGGAATTAAGTTTAGAAAAGCAGGCAGCGAAACGGATTGCTTATGGAGCTGTTAATATGAGTCAGGATGGTTTCGCAGAAAGACTCTCCCTGCATCTCCGGACTATCGTTTATCAATGCTCTCATCGAGAGGTTGACAAGACTTCTTCAAACTCCAGTCCCATCTCGAAGAGTACTACCCTCCATAAGGAACTACTCGGAAAACTTCTGACACTTCTCTGCCAACCTCCTGTGACGAAAGGCAAAGAATGACTGGGGGATGAGGGAGGTGGGGGAGATATTTAAGCCTTTGGCTCGGGTGTGTCTGCCTCCTCCTGGTGGCCAGGTTCTGTATTCCCAAAAGTATTGAATGCATCTGTGGACTCTCCCTGTATTTAGAAGGAAATAAAATGTATGCTTACCTGATAAATTTCTCTTTCCGGACATGGAAAGTCCACAACGTCATTCCAATTACTAGTGGGATATTCGCTCCTGGCCAGCAGGAGGAGGCAAAGAGCACCCCAGCAAAGCTGTTAAGTGTCACATCCCTTCCCCATAACTCCCAGTCATTTAGCCAAAGGGAAATGAAAAAGGAAGATGACACAAAAGGTGTAAAGGTGCAAGAGGTTTAACAAAAAAACTGTCTAATCTTAAGGGTGGGGTTGTGGACTCTCCATGTCTGGAAAGAAAGAAATTTATCAGGTAAGCATAAATTTTCTTTTCTTTCCTAAGACATGGAGAGTCCACAACGTCATTCCAATTACTAGTGGGAACCAATACCCAAGCTAGAGGACACGGAATGAACAGGGAGGGAGAACAAGACAGGCAGACCTAAAAAGAAGGCACCACCGCTTGAAGAACCTCTCAAAAGAGGCCACAGCCGAGGCAAAAGTATAACATTTTGAAAAAGTATGCAGAGAGGACCATGTTGTCGCCTTGCAAATCTGTTCCACGGAAGCTTCATCTTTGAAAGCCCAAGAAGAGGAGACAGCCCTAGTGGAATGAGCCGTAATTCTCTCAGGAGGCTGCTGTCCAGCAGTCTCAAACAAAAATAATTGTACTTCTCAACCAGAGAGAAAGAGAAGTAGAAATAGCCTTCTGACCTTTACGCTTTCCTGAGAAACAAACAAACAAACAGGGCAGAAGACTGATGAAAATCCTTAGTAGCCTGTAGGTAGAATTTTAGAGCGCGCACAACATCCAAGTTATGCAACAGACGTTCCTTATGAGAAGAAGGATTAGGACAAAGAGAAGGAACAACAATTTTCTGATTAATATTTCTATCCGAAACCACCTTAGGGAGAAACCCCAATTTAGTACGAAGGACTACCTTATCCGCATGAAAAATAAGGTAAGGCGAATCGCACTGCAGAGCCGAGAGTTCAGAAACTCTGCGAGCAAAAGAAATAGAAATAAGAAACAAAACTTTCCAAGATAACTTAATATCTACAGAATGCATTGGCTCAAACGGAGCCTGCTGCAAAACTCTAAGAACTAGGTTAAGGCTCCAAGGAGGAGCAACAGGTTTAAACACAGGCCTGACAAAAGGATTGAACATCTGGCACATCCGCCAGACGCTTATGTAAAAGAATAGAGAAATCTGACCTTTCAGAGAATTGACTGACAACCCTTTCTCCAGACCTTCCTGGAATCCTAATCCTACTCCAAGAGAAGCCCTTTGATTCACACCAATATAGGTATTTGCGCCATATCTTATGGTAAATTTTACAAGCAACAGGCTTGCAAGCCTGAAGCAAGGTATCAATGACTGACTCAGAAAACCCACGCTTAGCCAGAACTAAGCGTTCAATCTCCATGCAATCAGCTTCAGAGAAACGAGATTTGGATGGAGGAAAGGACCCTGAGTTAGAAGGTCCTTCCTCAGAGGTAACCTCCAAAGAGGAAGAGATGACATCTTCACTAGGTCTGCAAACTAGATCCTGCGAGGCCATGCAGGAGCTATTAGAATTACAGACGCTCTCTCCTATTTGATATGAGTAATGACTCGTGGATGGAGCATAAACGGAGGAAACCGGTATACTAGAACGAAATCCCAAGGAACCGCCAGAGCATCTATCAGGGCGGCTTGAGGATCTCTTGACCTTGAACTGTATCTTGGAAGCTTGGCGTTCTGACGAGACGCCATCAGATCCAACTCCGGCACCCCCCACTTGAGGGTTAGCCTGGAGAACACCTCCGAATGGAGAGCCCACTGCCCGGGATGAAAGGTCTGTCTGCTCAGAAAATTCGCCTCCCAGTTGTCCACTCCTAGAATGTGGATGGCAGATAGACAATAATTGTGAGCTTCTGCCCACTGAATAATCCGAGCCACCTCCTTCATTGCCAAGGAACTCAGAGTTCCTCCTTGGTGGTTGATGTAAGCCACTGAGGTGATGTTGTCCGACTGGAATCTGATAAACAGGGCTAAGGACAACTGAGGCCAAGCCATCAGGGCATTGAAAATCGCTCTCAACTCCAAGATGTTTATGGGGAGAGAAGACTCCTCCCGAGTCCATAGGCCCTGAGCCTTTAACGAGTCCAAGACTGCTCCCCAGCCTAGCAGGCTGGCGTCTGTGGTCACAATCACCCAGGAGGGTCTCGGACAGCATGTGCCCTGAGACAAATGATCCTGAGAAATCCACCACGAGAGAGTCTCTTGTCAACTGGTCCAGATCTATCCTCTGAGACATATCCGAATTGTCTCCGTTCCATTGTCTGAGCATGCATAATTGTAGAGCTCTCAAATGAAATTGAGCAAAAGGAATGATGTCCTTGAAAGCAACCATCAGACCAATTACCTGCATTGAGCCACTGATGGCCGAACAGTAGAGTGGAGAGAGACAAGAGGAGAGAAGTTTGGATTTTCTGACCTCCGTCAGAAAAAATCTTCATAGATAGGGAATCTATAATGGGCCCTAAGAAACACACCCTTGTAGCTGGAACAAGGGAACTCTTCTCCAGATCCACTTTCCATCCGTGGGAACGTAGAAAAGAAAACAAGATCTCTGTATGAGAGTTTGCTAGTTGAAAAGATGACACCTGAACCAATATACCACCACAATTCCCAATTCTTAGGGTTGACAGTGACGGAAGAATCTGAGTCGTCCAAAGTAGCCAGTACCTCCTTTAGAAGTAAACAAAGGCGTTCAAGCTTAAATCTGAAGTTTACTTCTTCAGAATCAGTCAAAGGATGTATACTGTCAGAGTCTGAGATTTCACCCTCAGAAGCTACCGAGATATCCTCCTCATCAGACTTATGGGGGAGGTTAGCAGCAGCAGATGGGACAAACACCTTACTATCAGAAAAATGTTTAGATTTCCGCTTGCGCTTCCACATCATGAGAAAAGCAGATAAAGCTGCAGTTACCGCAGAAGATATCTGAGCAGCAAAATCTATTGGCAAATACACTCCTCCAGGAGGATGAGAGGAACTGCAGGACACTGTATGTGAAGCTATTGAGGCTTGGGACGTTTGAGGAGAGAGCTGTAGCATTGCCTGAACAGCATCATTCTGAGAGACATTAGGCTCAGAAACAAGTAATTTATCTTTACATTTTAAGTTTTTTTTCTAAACATGAGGAACAAAATTGCATAGGTAAGATAATTTGAGACTCCAAACATAATAAGCATTTATCAAAAGAAACAGACTCCTGTTCATTATCCAAAGCTAATAAAGTACCCAAAAAGTAAGGAATGCCACTTTAGGAAAACTAGTTTTTTCTTCAAAACGCTTAGGCAAAATAAATTAAAAAAAATACAACTCAGAAGCTGCGGTGCCCTACCATAACCTTCAGAGGCTGTACGAACTAAGGACCCTCCAGTTGGCCAGACGATATCACACAGCCACAACGAAGAAAAACCTCACAGGAATGACACGGCTCCGTTCAGAATCAGAAGATTGGGAGGTCACGTGAGCGGCATTAAAAGAAACTGCGCCATAAGTAAAAAGCGTGCGTTTCTAGACTTTGAAGTAAAAACGGAAGTAACCGTTTAAAACATTCCCCACATAAAAAAAAAAAAAAATCCCATCACTAGAGATCCTTGTTGAAAATAAAAATCATATAGCCATAAGGTCAGAAGCCATCCTAAACCTATAAGGAAAGCCGTTAACCCCTTAGTCTCTCACATACAAATAGTGCCTGCAAACTCTGCCAAAGAATCCTCAATAAAGGATTAAAAATGTCCCATGAAAATTAATGCATAATTAAAATAGATAGTGCAAGTACCTAGAAGACAATTGGCACTTACCTGCATTTGCAGCTGTCGGGCAGGAAGACAGCTCACAAGGTGTGAAAGGACACATACTCCTATCAGAGACCTGTAGAAAAAGAAAGAACAGAGTAACCAACTCTGGCTTTCTATACCTAGGGCAGCAAATATGTTAGAAAACAAAGCAAGGACCACCTCAGCACTTTCTAACTGCTATAAAGCCACCACTACTCTTACTCAATGAATTTATGTGGACACAGCTAAACCCAAATCCTGGCTTGCAGAGAAAAGTACCCAAAAAAAGAATAATATCTTCAGACACCAACTTCACATCCTCCATTGACAGAGGCAAAGAGAATGACTGGGGGTTATGGGTAAGGGAAGTGACACGTAACAGCATTGCTGGGGTGCTCTTTGCCTCCTCCTGCTGGCCATGAGTGAATATCCTACTAGTAATGGGAATGATGTTGTGGACTCTCCATGTCTTAGTAAAGAAAATTGAAATGTCCAAGATAAGAGTTTAATGTCAAAAGAATGCATAGGCCACAGGCTTAATCCTAAAAAGGGCCTGAAGAGCGGGGAGATCAGCCAACTTCTTATAAAGTAATGGAGAAAGAGCAGAAATCTGCCCGACAACCCTTTCTCCAGCCCCTCTTGGAGGAACAAAAGAATCCAAGGGATCCTCACCTTGTGCCAAGGAAAGCCTTGGTCCTTACACCAAGATAAGTGCGCCACACCTTGTGGTAAATGTGCCTAGTGACCTGCTTACGAGCCTGGATCAAAGTATCAATGACTCCATAAGAGAAACCTCTCTTGGACAGAACTAGGCATTCAATCTCCACGCAGTCAGCCTCAGAGAATCAAGATTTTGTTAAAGAAATGGACCTTGCTGAAGAAGGTCCACACTCTGCGGCAACCTCCAAGAAGGAGAGTCCTCCGTGGCCACACTGGAGCAATTAGGATCACTGATTGATGGAGGCGATCACCCGAGGAAGGAGGGCAATCAGAGGAAACTGATAAATGAGCTTGAAAACTGACCACTAACACGTCCACCAAGATCGCCTGAGGTTCCCTTGATATTGACCCGTATCTGGGCAGTTTTGCATTAAGATGAGAGGCTATGAGATCTACCTCTGGAACTCCCCACCTGAGAGTTCTCTGAGAACACCTCCTGATTGAGAGACCACTTCCTGGGATGGAAGGTCTGTCTGCTGAGGAAATCCGCCTCCCAATTGTCCACCCCCGGGATATAGATGGCTGAAATGTGACAATTGTGATACTCCACCAACTGAAGCAGGGATGCGCAACTCCTATCGCCCGTCGCCCGGGACATGCAGTTTTGTGCGCCGGGCATGTTTTTTTTGTTGGTTTTTTTACATTTAGCCCTGCTAGCAGACCGCAGCAAGGCTAAAAGGTTTTTTTTTTTTTTATTGTAATGTTGATAGCGGCCAGCGGGGGCGTGGCAGTAGTGCGAGAAGTGAATTTGAGGGCAGAGTGAGAGCAGGAAAAGAAGCCCTCGTACAGCAAATGTTTACAGCCTGAAGGAATTTCTTCTAAGTGAATTACATCCAACTCCAACAATAAGCAGGAAGAAGAAATACACATTATAGAATGTGCAAGCTCCTTTCCGGTTGTGAGTTGTTTGAGGAATACGGCAATGATCTTGTATGACAACTTCCAGCAGTGCTGACAATAGTGCTTGCTACGCTCTTCTGTTTTTTAAAATCTGAGCGGCCACTTTAATTTCAAACTTTCTCGGAATATCGGCAGACTTTATCAGCTGCATGTTCAGAGCAGGTGTGCTTAAAACAGAGGCTTGAAATTAAAGTGGCCGCTCAGATTTGCCAACTACCGCCCACCACTCTCTACAGAAGCCGGTGTTTCTTCAGAGGAACAACTCGCTCTAGTGAAGGGTTTCACATCCTTTATTAATGCCCCATTTATCTTTAGATAGGCGGACAAGTTTAGCAGCTACGGAACTTGTTGGTCTGCGATTGCCAGGAGTGGGTAATCATTACATGGAGAAACATCTAAAATTACGAAATCTACCACACATTCTTTTTTCATTTTCAGAATCGCAACTGACGGCTACAAGGACTAAAATCCACTTAAAAGAACAGTGGAATTGACACATTTTTTTTCCTATACTGGCTCCTATTTCTAACACAACCCAACAAATGTGATCGGCATAGAGATGTAGACTTTTGCACGTTATTAAGAGAGTTAAACCGAGGTTACTACACAGACCTGTGTTTTTCTCATTAATATAGCAAAAGACCCACAACCGAGTGTGTAAACGGGGATTTATCAAATAGTCAGATTTTCTTCTGAAAAATAACGTGGGATTTGTCACTATATAAATATGAATCTTGCCCACTTCTTTAGTACACAAGCATATGCAGCTGCATGTACACAATCATTGTTTTTTTAAGATCCTCATATAATGAATATGTTAAGGCTGGAAAATTACAGGTAAAACAAAATGAGATATTTCATAAAAAGAAAATGAACTTCCTGCCAAAACCATATGGCCTTTGTTTAATTATAGTGAAAGACCCATAACCATATTGTGTTTTATCTGTCAGTTTTTGAACAGCACAATTTGAAACAAAACTGGGCTAGCAATATCAAGCCCATGTGGGAGATACAGCCGTAACCATATGTTTATAAAATAACAGATCTAAAGGATGCTTTCATTTTTTCCAGTCGGCATCACATTTTGGAATGTGTTTATCTTTGCATGTAATAGTTTGTGATCACATATGAAAGCTTTTTTTTACGCAACGAGAAGCGACTCACTGTAGCATCAATGTGTCGCATCATTTACTAATGATCCATCCTGAAGAGAGTCAATATACAGCAACAGTGAATCCGATCTCAGTGATTTAAGTGTAAAATGCAATCAGATGCGACATTAAATGTCACGCTGCAGTTTATCTTCACAAAAAAGAACATTTATGCTTACCTGATAAATTTATTTCTTTTTTGACACGATGAGTCCACGGATCATCTTAATTACTAATGGGATATTCACCTCCTGGTCAGCAGGAGGCGGCAAAGAGCACCACAGCAGACCTGTTAAATAGCTCCTCCCTTCCCTCCCACTCCAGTCATTCGACCGAAGTTAGGAAGAGAAAGGAAAAGCCAAGGCGCAAATAAATTTATCAGGTAAGCATACATTTTCTTTTTAATGATACGATGAGTCCACGGATCATCTCAATTACTAATGGGATTCAATACCCAAGCTAGAGTACACAGATGATACGGGAGGGACAAGACAGGGAACCTAAACGGAAGGCACCACTGCTTAAAGAACCTTTCTCCCAAAAACGGCCTCAGCCGAGGCAAAAAAGTGTCAAATTTATAGAACTTTGAAAAAGTGTGAAGAGAGGACCAAGTTGCAGCCTAGCAAATCTGTTCCACAGAAGCTTCATTTTTGAACGCCCATGAGGAAGCAACAGCTCTCGTGGAATGAGCCGTAACTCTCTCAGGAGGCTGCTGTCCAGCAGTTTCATATGCAAAACGTATGATACTCTTCAGCCAAAAAGAAAGAAGTAGCCGTAGCTTTCTGTCCCTTACGTTTTCCCGAGAAAACCACAAACAAAGCAAAAGACTGGCAAAAAACCTTAGTCGTCTGTAGGTAAAACTTTAACCCCTTAATGACCAGACCATTTTTAAATGTTCTTACCCTTAAGGACAAAGGCTATTTTTACATTTCTGCAGTGTTTGTGTTTAGCTGTAATTTTCCTCTTACTCATTTACTGTACCCACACATATTATATACCGTTTTTCTCGCCATTAAATGGACTTTCTAAAGATACCATTATTTTCATCATATCTTATAATTTACTATAAAAATTTTTTATAAAATATGAGGAAAAAAATGGGAAAAAATACACTTTTTGTAACTTTGACCCCCCAAAATCTGTTACACATCTACAACCACCAAAATACACCTATGCTAAATAGTTTCTAAATTTTGTCCTGAGTTTAGAAATACCCAATGTTTACACATTCTTTGCTTTTTTTGCAATTTATGGGGCAATAAATACAAGTAGCACTTTGCTATTTCCAAACAACTTTTTTTTAAAATTAGTGCTAGTTACATTGGAACCCTGATATCTGTCAGGAATACCTGAATAGCCATTGACATGTATATATTTTTTTTAGAAGACAACCCAAAGTATTGATCTAGGCCCATTTTGGTAAATTTCATGCCACCATTTCACCGCCAAATGCGATCAAATAAAAAAAAAGTTCACTTTTTCACAAATTTTGTCACAAACTTTAGGTTTCCCACTGAAATTATTTACAAACAGCTTCTGCAATTATGGCACAAATGGTTGTAAATGCTTCTCTGGGATCCACTTTGTTCAGAAATAGCAGACTTATATGGCTTTGGCGTTGCTTTTTGGTAATTAGAAGGCCGCTAAATGCCACTGCGCACCACACGTGTTTTATGCCCAGGAGTGAAGGGCTTAATTAGGGAGCTTGTAGGGTTAATTTTAGCTTTAGTGTAGTAGACAACCCCAAGTATTGATCTAGGCCCATTTAATTATATTTCATGCCACCATTTCACCGCCAAATGCGAGCAATTAAAAAAAAAACAACTTTACATTTTTCACAATTTTAGGTTTCTCACTGAAATTATTTACAAACATCTTGAGCAATTATGGCGCAAATGGTTGTAAATGCTTCTTTGGGATCCCCTTTGTTCAGAAATAGCAGACTTATATGGCTTTGGCGTTGCTTTTTGGTAATTAGGTCGCTAAATGCTGCTGTGCACCACACGTGAATTATGCCCAGCAGTGAAGGGGTTAATTAGGTAGTTTGTAGGGAGCTTGCAGGGTTAATTTTAGCTTTATTGTAGAGATCAGCCTCCCACCTGACACATTCCACCCCCTGATCCCTCCCAAACAGCTCTCTTCCCTCCCCCACCCCACAAATGTCCCCGCCATCTTAAGTACTGGCAGAAAGTCTGCCAGTACTAAATAAAAGGAGCTATTTTTTTGTTTTTTTTTAAATAAAAATTTAATATTTTAGCTGTGATGGACCCCTGCCTTAGCCCCCAACCTCCCTGACCCCCCCCCCCCAGCTCTCTAACTCTCTCCCCTACTAATTGCCGCCATCTTGGGTACTGGCAGCTGTCTGCCAGCATTTATGTGCAGGCTTGGGGCACAAATTTGTTCCTGTGTTTCTCCGGTATTAAGTTCCGTTCTTTAGCTGTTAGTAACAGTGGTGCTATTACCTTCGGTCTCCCTTCTGATTCCACCCGATCAGCTGTGCTGACGTGTGCTCCTGCGCAATTCTGGGCGGGATTCAACAAACGGACGTTTGTATTCCTTTTGTCATCTCCGTTTTGCGGTTTTAAGTGACAAATTCAAATAGATCTCCTTCAGGTTCTCCCAAGGTTGGTGAGATAAGACTCTGTTTTTAACGCCAACGCGTTTCGCCCTACTAATGGGCTTTATCAAGACGTATATTTGATGTGTGATAATGCTGGCATTTAAATAGCCCTCCTCTTGCCTCTATTGGTCAGTTTTTTGAGTTGGCTCATTTGCTCATGTTAAGGTGGATTTGAAAAAGGAAACAATTCTATCAGATTTTTCCTACCTTAATTCCGATTGGCTGATAGAATCCTATCAGCCAATCGGAATTCGAGGGACGCCATCTTGGATGACGTCATTTAAAGGAACCTTCATTCGGCGAGTAGGCGTCGGTTGAAGAGGATGGATCCGCGTCGGCTGGAAGAAGATGGCTCTGCTCCGGATGGATGAAGATAGAAGATGCCGCTTGGATGAAGATGTCTGCCGGTCCGGATGTCCTCTTCTGCCCGGATAGGATGAAGACTTCTGCCGCTCCAGATGTCCTCTTTTGGTCCATCGGTGCCCGGCTGGGTGAACACGACTCAAGGTAGGGAGATCTTCAGGGGGGTAGTGTTAGGTTTATTTAAGGGGGGTTTGGGTTAGAGTAGGGGTATGTGGGTGGTGGGTTTTAATGTTGGGTGGGGGGGTTGTATTTCTTTTACAGGCAAAAGAGCTGATTACTTAGGGGCATGCCCCGCAAAAAGCCCTTTTAAGGGCTGGTAAAAGAGCTGGTTACTTTTTAATTTAGAATAGGGTAGGGACCTTTATTATTTTGGGGGGCTTTTTTATTTTATTAGAGGGCTTAGAGTAGGTGTAATTAGCCTAATATTCTTGTAATCTTTTTTTATTTTTTGTAATTTAGTTTAGTTTATTTAATTGTATGTAATTGTAGCTAATTTATTTAATTAATTTATTGATAGTGTAGTGTTAGGTTTAATTGTAACTTAGGTTAGGATTTATTTTACAGGTAATTTTGTAATTATTTTAACTAGGTAGCTATTAAATAGTTAATAACTATTTAATAGCTATTGTACCTAGTTAAAATTAATACAAAGTTGCCTGTAAAATAAATATAAATCCTAAAATAGCTACAATATAATTATTCGTTAAATTGTAGCTATATTAAGGTTTATTTTACAGATAAGTATTTATTTTTAAATAGGAATACTTTAGTTAATAAGATTTAATTTATTTAGTTAGATTAAAATTATATTTAATTTAGGGGGGTGTTAGGGTTAGACTTAGCTTTAGGGGTTAATACATTTATTAGAGTAGCGGTGAGGTCCGGTCGGCAGATTAGGGGTTAATAAGTGTAGTTAGGTGGCAGCGACGTTGGGGGGCAGATTAGGGGTTAATAAATATTATGTAGGTGTCGGCGATGTTAGGGGCAGCAGATTAGGGGTTCATAGGGATAATGTAGGTGGCGGCGGTGTGCGGTCGGCAGATTAGGGGTTAAAAAAAATTATTATAGTGGCGGCGATGTGGGGGGACCTCGGTTTAGGGGTACATAGGTAGTTTATGGGTGTTAGTGTACTTTAGAGCACAGTAGTTAAGAGCTTTATAAACCGGCGTTAGCCCATAAAGCTCTTAACTACTGACTTTTTTTTGCGGCTGGAGTCTTGTCGGTAGAGAGTCTACCGCTCACTTCAGCCAAGACTCTAAATACCGGCGTTAGGCAGATCCCATTGAAAAGATGTGGCTTGAAAGTGAGTGTTAGACCCTTTCCTGGCTGACTAAATACCAGCGGGCGGCCAAAAGCAGCGTTAGGACCCCTTAACGCTGCTTTTGACGGCTAACGCAGAACTCTAAATCTAGGCGATAGAGAGTTAATTATTTTACACTCAAACATTTTTTGAACTACTTTTTAAAATAAAATGAAATTTGGATCATTTCAGATATTAAAGAGTTAGTGGAAAAACTTTTTTTGGTGTATATTTAGACATTTATCATTATAGAGAGTTATCCTTAAATACAAAGGTAAAATGAAGATTTTTTTATTTTGCACTTTACTAATAATATTCCATTTTTTGCAGAATTCATATTACTAGTATTTAAATTATTGTTCCATTTAGTCTCAATGTCTAGTTTGGACTGGTTTTTTCTATGGTTAACAGTTTTAAAAATTATTTTAAAATTCATTTAAAATTAATCTAAAAAATTTAATTTAAAAAAGGGGAAATATCTAATTCAGAATTCAAGCCTGATGGAAAGAGGGTCTGCATATTGTAGATAAACTCTGGTTCTAATTTCAATAATTTTGTTTCAAAGTTTCCCCCGCTCCAATCAGGGTTGACTTTTTTTACACCCCAAAATTTAAAATCTTTGAGATTATTTTGATGCTTTTCTCTAAAATGGGTGTAGAGATGAGTGTCTAAATTACCTCTATCTATACAAGAGAGATGTTCACGGATACGTTCTCTAAGGGTCCTTGTGGTCTCTCCTAAATACTGCCTGTTTTTCCCCTTTAAATTAATTTTTTTAGATTAATTTTAAATGAATTTTAAAAATAATTTTTAAAACTAACTGTTAACCATAGAAAAAAACAGTCCAAACTAGACATTGAGACTAAATGGAACAATAATTTAAATACTAGTAATATGAATTCTACAAAAAATGGATTATTATTAGTAAAGTGCAAAATAAAAAATCTCCATTTTACCTTTGTATTTAAGGATAACTCTCTATAATGATAAATGTCTAAATATACACCAAAAAAAGTTTTTCCACTAACTCTTTAATATCTGAAATGATCCATATTTTATTTTATTTTAAAAGTAGTTCAAAAAATATGTTTATCGAGTGTAAAATAAGTAACTCTCTATGATAATATAATTGTTCTCTCTTTTAAAATTCACCTTAACTACATAATAGATTGAATCAGAAATCAAATGACAGAATATCAATTTTGTAAATAAAGAAATTATACTAGTTAAGTGAAATGTTAATATAATGTACAAAATATTTCAACTTTACCTATGTATTTAAAGAGAATATTTCATAATGAAATTGGTCCAAAAAAAAACTTTGTCAAAATATTTCTACACTAACTAAAACTTTTCAATATATGTAATGATCCAATATTTCATTTTATTTTATTTTAAACAAAATGTTCAAAAATATGCTTATTGAATGTAAAGCAAGTAACATTTTACAAAAAATAGAATTGTTTCCTTTTTAAAATCCACCTTAAGCAAAAAATGGAAAGAATTTGAAATCAAATCCACCTTAACATGAGCAAATGAGCCAACTCAAAAAACTGACCAATAGAGGCAAGAGGGCTATTTAAATGCCAGCATTATCACACATCAAATATACGTCTTGATAAAGCCCATTAATAGGGCGAAACGCGTTGGCGTTAAAAACAGAGTCTTATCTCACCAACCTTGGGAGAACCTGAAGGAGATCTATTTGAATTTGTCACTTAAAACTACAAAACGGAGATGACAAAAGGAATACAAACGGCCGTTTGTTGAATCCCGCCCAGAATCGCGCAGGAGGCACGTCAGCACAGCTGATCGGGTGGAATCAGAAGGGAGACCGAAGGTAATAGCAACACTGTTACTAACAGCTAAAGAACGGAACTTAATACCGGAGAAACACAAGAACAAATTTGTGCCCCAAGCCTGCACATAAAGGTACAAAAGACCTCTTACACTGATACGAGACTTTTAAAAATATAATTGGTCAGATTCTTAGTGACTTTTTAATAAGTATCATAAGCCCTGTCAAAAACGGAAATGAGTTGAGCTCAAAAGATACAAAGAAAGTGAACGTATCACATTTGAATTTGAACATTTGAATACATAGTAGCCAATATTCATCGCTATATGCGAACAGTGACAAGGTGGAAACATTTTTAAGTATAAATTGATATTAAGAGTAATAAGAGTTTTTTAATCAGCTATACAGTGTTAAAATTGGATCATAAGCTTAAGATTGTGTAGAATCTGTTGGGAGACGTCCCTTAAGTAACAATATATATTTTAAATCTTATTTTTTTATGTATAGTTCTGTAAATAAATTCTAATATTGGTTTATAAAATATCATCTTCCATTATTCTTGAGCTTTTAGCGCTCCCTTACTTAAAATTTTTTAAATCACTTATTTATTAACGTTTTTTTCAATCAGAGGGGAAGATTGAAAAGAAAGGGAGCAAAGAATATAAGCTGAAACAGACAACGCATCAAACCAGTAAGCCATCGTACTGGAGACAATAGCCATACCAACCGCAGGTTGACAATGTAAACCCTTCTATCCATAGGGTCCTTCTCCTGCATAGGGTCCTAAAGGAACTACTATCCTCCATGCGAATAGTATCTCCCTTGGCTAGCGTGGAAATTCTCATCCACCCTGTATCGTCTTCTTTTTAAGGGTAGGAGAAAAAGGGGTACCGGGCCTCTCCTATGCCGTAGCAAATATCTTTATAACCCTTTCTGGTAGGAAATACTTCCACCATGAAGGGTACATCACAATATTAGTATAACCTACTGGACTCTCTCGGCTAGACTACGCCGGTAGTGTCAGAGTCACCCAGGATAGCTAAAACCTCCTCAAGTAGCAAATGGAGGTATTCAAGACAAAACAGAAGGAAAACAAACTCAGGATCAGATAAAGGTATTACCCCATCTGAGTCTGAGAATTCCTTATCAGATACTACCTTAGTATCTTCCTCCTTCAGTTACAGGGAAGAAACATTCGGAAAAGCTACAACTGAATCAATCACACTATTCTAAGTGAATATGTCCTCTTGCACTTTTCCCTACAGCGAGGGAAAAACAAACAATGCATTAAATGCAAGGTAACTCCAGGTGGAGTGTGAGAAGAACCGCAGGGCACTGCATGTGGGCTATACATTTTTTGAGACACCTTAGGAGAAATTTGTGGCATATCTTGACCATTGTCAATAGGCTCCTAAGCAGCATATACCTTAGGAGGAGTAGGTTCAGAACAAGTCTATCTTTATCAATTAAAGATCTCTCAATAAATGAGAAATAGAAACGGATTGGTAGTACCACATTGGCATCCAAGCCTAAAACAAGAGACCCCTCTCGCAGGGGCCTCTTAGTCCATCCTGAGTCACAAAGGATGAATTAAACAAACAGCTGGAATTTCTTAATAAAAATTAACACATAAAAAACGTTACGGTCTCTTTAAATTTTAAAATGTAACTTTTTATTTTTGTTTGCAGAAGTGAGTTAAATTAGCACGCAAATATTGCAGAACCTATCTACACCTCAGCTTAATCTTGGTGAGGTGCCCATCAGAACCTAATACATTCAACACTTTGTCCTTATTTTCTTAACAACGTAACTTTGTTCATAAACAGATCCGGAGCGCAGCTGTAGCACTGTCCGTACTCACATATATGAAAGCACTAAGGACTGTGCTAGAATTAAATAATAGCTCTACCTTCCGAGATCGGAATTGATGTAGAGTGCGCAGCCTAACTCGGCCTCAAACATAGCTCCGCCCCTCATGGGCGTGATAACACTCAATCTCCAGGTCCCATTTTTGTAGTGCCTAGAGATAGAAGATTGTGCAGCTCAAATCGGCGCCAAACATAGCCCCGCCCGTCGTGGGCGTTACAACAAACTATCTCCCGATCGCCATTAGGTTTAGAGATAGGCCACCGGGAGCTAACAACCTTTCTTTGCAAACCTGGGGGCAAATTGTGATAGCGCATGTTAGGTAGTACCCCCTCTATGTGACCCAAACAATCACCTCTCCCGAGTCCTTTTTATCTAGCTCGGCCCAAGTGATTAAAGCCCCCAGAGAAAAGCCACCTTCTAGTTCTGCAGCACCAGTGCCTGCTTACAACGTGCCGTCCCTTTATCCATATAGGAGTTATGTCCCAATAAAGTGCTCCACTTCCTGAGATCTCCTTCAGACCCAGAATAAAAAAAAAGTCAGCACTTACCTTTTAATTCTGCCCGACAGCAGGGCAGCTCACCAGGATTGAGAGGTCCTCTCCCTCACATGGACCTGTGGAAAAAGGATAAAGCCTGAGTCATCTTACTTGGGCTATTAGGATTAGGGCAGCATCAGTATATGGGAGGCGCAGTGAGAATTATGTCCCACAAGTTCCCATTCCTCTAAAGCCACCAAAGCCCTACTGAAGAGACTGATATGGACTATGGCTACACCCTAGAACAAAGCAGCACAATCTTGCACTACTTTAAAAATAATAAACTCTTGATTGAAGAATCTTTACTAACACCTCGCTTTACCACATCCTATCACTAACGTAGGCAAAGAGAATGACTGGAGTGGGAGGGAAGGGAGGAGCTTTGCTGTGGTGCTCTTTACCGCCTCCTGCCGACCAGGAGGTGAATATCCCATTAGTAATTAAGATGATCCGTGGACTCATCGTGTCAAAAAAGAAAAGTGATTAGCAGTTTTTAATTTATTTGCAATGCAATGCTGGCAACCCTAGTTCTAAACCTGTATATAATTGAAGATAGGAAGCAGGAATCCCTGGAAAAAATGCGGGCTGTTTAGCATTATGTACAGTACACCCTCTTTGCACAAATACAAGAACTTCTGTCTGAAATGTGTGTATGTGTCTGTATGTATATAAGTAATTTCTGTATGAAAGGAGAAAATATTTAAATTCACTGTCCCTTTAATATATTTCAATATCCTACCACTCGTGGATATTTCACTCTCTCTCAAACAGAACGCTCTAATTATTTTGCAAATCAGAACAAGTAGATTGACACAAAGGACAAGTAAATTGGCTCTTGCTTTAGTCCCTTGTACAAGTATTTTTTTGTAAAAAATTTCACAC
Organism: Bombina bombina; assembly: GCF_027579735.1. Taxonomy (NCBI): domain Eukaryota; kingdom Metazoa; phylum Chordata; class Amphibia; order Anura; family Bombinatoridae; genus Bombina; species Bombina bombina. The sequence continues at coordinate 1,163,693,932 of NC_069503.1, forward strand.
CCCTGTGAAGGATGCTAGACACCTCTCTCATAGCTAGGGAACTTCTCGTTCCCTGCTGATTATTGATATAGGCTACAGAGATAATGTTGCTCGACTGGAATCTGATAAAAAAAAATAAAAAAAATCTGAGAACGAAGTTGAGGACACACCATCAAAGCATTGAAGACGGCCCTCAGTTCCAGAATGTTGATGGGAAGAGAAGACTCCTCCAGCGGCCAAGTTCCCTGCGCCTTCAGGGAACCCCAAACAGCACCCCAACCTAGAAGACTGGGGTCCGTAGTGACAATCTCCCGAGAAAGGAGAGAATCTCTTATTGCCTGGTCTAGGACGATCAACTGACAGAGGTCGGAATGATCGCCGTTCCACTGCCTGAGCATACATAGTTGTAGAGGTCTTAGATGAAAGCGAGCAAAAGGAATAATGTCCATGGCAGCTACCATGAGACCCACCACTTCCATACATTGAGCCACTGAAGGCCGATCAATGGACTAACAAGAGTCAGGAAGACAGGAGCTTGATAGGTTGATTTGTTAGATAGATCTGAAAGGATACCGAATCAATTGTGTTTTCCAGAAAGCATGCACTGGTATTGGGAATAAGCGAGCTCTTCCCCAGATTTATCTTCCAAATGTGGAATTAAAGGAGACAGAAGTATGTCCGTGTGAGATCTTGCTAAATAAAAAGATGGAGCCTGAACCAAAATATTGTCCAGGTAAGGTGCCGTGTCAATTCCTCTCGCCTGGCCACCACAAGAAGAGCTCCCAACACCTTCGTAAAGATTCTTGGAGCAGTAGCTAGACCAAATGGAAGAGCTACAAACTGGTAATGATTGTCCAGAAAAGCAAATCACAGGAATCTGAAATTATCTCTGTGGATCAGAACATGCAGATATGCATCCTTCAGATCTATAGTTGTCATGAATTGACCCTCCTGGACTAACAGAAGGATGGATCTGATAATCTTTATCTTGAAGGAGGGAACCCTCAGAAATTTGTTGAGGCACTTTAAGTCTAAAATGGGGCCAAACATTCCCTCATTCTTGGGAACGACAAAGATTTGAATCAAACCCCTGACCCCGTTCTGCAGGGGGCACTGGGACAATCACACCTAGAGAAACAAGTTCCCTCAGGCAATTCAAAAAGGCCGAAACCAGGTGTCCCGAAAAAAAAGGATAGACTGTCCCCTACGCGATCCGATCCCGGATCGGGGTGACGCCCCTTCATGCAGATTTTGTTATCAGCAGAGGGCTCCTTGGACTGTTTGTTCTTGTTCCAGGATTGACTAGATTTCCAGATACTCTTAGATTAATCCGATTTGGAAGAGGCCGGGGATCTGTCCCTTGTTTGCACAAAAGGGACGTATATTACCGGACTGGCGACCCTTAGATCTAGATTTCTTATCCTGAGGGAGAAAGGCACCCTTCTCCCCCGGTCACTGCGGAAATAATGGAATCCAGAACTGGACCAAACAATGTATTTACCCTGAATGCTAAGGAAAGAAGTCTGAATTTAGATACCATATCATCGGACCAGGACTTTAACCAGAGAACTCTCCGAGAAAGGACTGCAAAGCCAGAGGACTTAGCATTTAGACTGTTGAAATGCATTATGGCATCACAAATAAAGGAATTGGAGTCTCCACTAGAACCATCTCAGATAAAGAGTCACATCAGAAGGTGGCGGCTCCAGCAACCGCTGCTATACCCGCAGCAGGTTGAGAGAGTATCACCATTTGATGAAATAACCTCCTTAGACTCCTCCATCTTTATATCCACTGGGTTCCTGAAAGATGTACTATCTTCAAGAGGAATAGTAGTACGCTAAGCAAGAGTGGAGATTGCTCTGTCCACCTTGGGAAAGGTACTCCATAATTCCAAATGAGAGTCAGGTACTGGAAACAATCCTCTTGATCCCCAGCTTCTTCCACTCCTTGGAGATAATGTCCGCCATGCAAGCTGGGACTGGAAAAATCTCAGGAGCTCTAGGTCTGCTCTGATAGACCCTATTCAGCTTAGGAATCTTCGGCTCCTCAGCTGACTTAGGCTCACTGACCTCCAGAGTCGACAAGACTTCCTTAAAGTGAATGTAGTTTAAGTTTAATGTGAAAATGCCTGATTTTTAAAAATACTCTTAAAAACTGGGGCACTTTCATTCATTAAACTTTATATTTAAGAGTTTTTTTTTTTTTAAATAAATACTTTACTTTTTCTTTATGACAGCAGACCCGCGAAACTGCAACCCGCAGCCCCTGCTGTACTTAACATAACAATGACGCAACCGGCTTCCTCCAACCATTGCTGGACACCTTGGGGTGCACGCAATGATTGGAGGAAACCGGATTCATCATTGCTGTGCTAAGTACAGCAGGAGCTGCAGGCAGAACATCGCCAGAGGCAGGAATGGCATTCACAGCGCAGCAGAAACAACCGACTGTATCTGTGCTGCAAGGTCCACTGGCAAACAAATTCCAGAAGAAGACTGTGCTGAGCTGCAGGGTACTGCATGTGCAACATTAAAGGGCGGGGATTGAGGAAACAAATGTAGAGTATCCTGGACAACAGAGTCCTGAGAACTGGAGGGCTCTAAACAGAACTCGCGCATACTGAGCGCAGCTGTGCAGGGTCGCGCATACTGAGCGCAGCTGTGCAGGGTCGCGCATACTGAGCAGAGAGACTTTGGTCTCTTCATTCGTCAGATTGTAACATGGGAGGATTAATAACCTCCATAGACAATTCAAAATCTTCCTCCATAACTATAAATGAACACAAACAGTAAAGTGATATATGCAATTAATTATTCTTTAAAAAAAAACGGCACCTCCAACCACCATTTACTAAGGCCGGAGCACTTCCCAACTCCTGAGATAGCGGAGAGCGTTATCACAGCGGCCGCAAATAGAATTAAAAAATCACAACTAGAGCCTAAGCAGGAAGTTCTAAAGAGCGCCTCACCTCGATCGTGACTCCAAGAGTAAAGACAGGAATCCATTAATAAAGGCAAAAAAGCCATCCAATGCCACCAGCAAAAAAAATCCTCAAAGTTGTGGTCAGGAGATCCTGTATTGATGTGAACGATACTATAAGGCTAAACCCTGCTACATGAACCCAAAGGCTCCACTCTGCTCATAACCCATAGATATCCTGAAACCAGGATATAAAATACTCCCCAGACCCCCTCTGAGGGGAATAAGGTGCCACAAGGTCACCCTATACGGTGTCTCAAGACCAAGTCATCTATATTTATTACTTTTGGAAAGAACACTTATAAAGGACTTACCCTCCAGGGTCTCTGCTGTGAAGCAGTCACAGCACTTACAGGTCTGACACCTTTATCCACTTCTGACAGGGATCCGAGACATAAAGAAAAGCAGTGTAAGCTTACACCAGTTGCCAGAGGGGGTGTTAGCAAATATATACTGGAAGGAAGCCAGGGAAGCTTCCCTGCGACATCCAGAAGCTAACTTTCAACATGGGGCCAAATTATGAATGTGCGGGTGGACATGATCCGCTGTAGCCCGCATCAATAAATGGCGACAAGCATTTCTCGGATCGGGATGATTGCTGTCGGCCCCCTCAGAGGTGGCGGATGAGTTAAGGAGCAGCAGTCTTGGGATGTTGCTTCTTAACTCCTGTTTACAGCGAGCATGAAGGCTCACACGGAAACTGATATGATGATGCATGATAATTCTGCCCCCATAACTCTTACTAAGAGGATTACATGGTTACTTTAAGAACCCCAGTCCTATATTGCAGGGAAACATTAAAAGGACTCAAGATCCAATTTCTTCAGAGCACGTTCTCTGCTTACCTCCTTTCAGTAGACAAGGCAAAGAATTACTGGGGAACTAGGGAAAGTGGGAGGGATAATTATAGCTTTGGCGCTGGAGTTTCTTTGTTTCCTCTTGGTGACCAGGTGTTGCATTCACAATAGTAATAAATGCATTAGTGGACTCTCCCTGCCATTAAAAAACATAATTTATGCTTACCTGATAAATTCCTTTCTCCTGTAGTGTAGTCAGTCCACGGGTCATCCATTACTTATGGAATATTTCTCTTCCTAACAGGAAACTGCAAGAGAATTACCCAGCAGAGCTTGCTATATAGCTCCTCCCCTCACCTGTCATACTCAGTCATTCGACCAAGCATACGAGAAAGGAGGAACCATAGGGTACAGTGGTGACTGGAGTTTAATTAAAATTTAGACCTGCCGTAAAAACAGGGCGGGCCGTGGACTGACTACACTACAGGAGAAAGGAATTTATCAGGTAAGCATAAATTATGTTTTCTCCTGTTAAGTGTAGTCAGTCCACGGGTCATCCATTACTTATGGAATACCAATACCAAAGCTAAAGTACACGGATGAAGGGAGGGACAAGGCAGGAACATTAAACAGAAGGAACCACTGCCTGAAGTACCTTTCTCCCAAACACAGCCTCCGAGGAAGCAAAAGTGTCAAATTTGTAAAATTTTGAAAAAGTGTGAAGCGAAGACCAAGTCGCAGCCTTGCAAATCTGTTCAACAGAGGCCTCATTTTTAAAGGCCCAGGTGGAAGCCACAGCTCTAGTAGAATGAGCTGTAATCCTTTCAGGAGGCTGCTGTCCAGCAGTCTCATAGGCTAAGCGTATTATGCTACGAAGCCAAAAAGAGAGAGAGGTAGCCGAAGCCTTTTGACCTCTCCTCTGTCCAGAGTAAACGACAAACAGGGAAGAAGTTTGACGAAAATCCTTAGTTGCCTGCAAATAGAATTTCAGGGCACGGACTACGTCCAGATTATGCAAAAGTCGTTCCTTCTTTGAAGAAGGGTTAGGACACAGAGATGGAACAACAATCTCTTGATTGATATTCTTGTTAGTAACTACCTTAGGTAAGAACCCAGGTTTAGTACGCAGAACTACCTTGTCTGAATGGAAAATCAGATAAGGAGAATCACAATGTAAGGCAGATAACTCAGAGACTCTCCGAGCCGAGGAAATAGCCATCAAAAACAGAACTTTCCAAGATAACAACTTGATATCAATGGAATGAAGGGGTTCAAATGGAACGCCTTGAAGAACATTAAGAACTAAGTTTAAGCTCCACGGCGGAGCAACAGACTTAAACACAGGCTTAATCCTAGTTAAAGCCTGACAGAAAGCCTGAACGTCTGGAACTTCAGCCAGACGTTTGTGTAGAAGAATAAACAGAGCAGAAATCTGTCCCTTTAACGAACTAGTAGATAAGCCCTTTTCTAAACCCTCTTGTAGAAAGGACAATATCCTAGGAATCCTAACCTTACTCCATGAGTAACTCTTGGATTCGCACCAATGTAAATATTTACGCCATATTTTATGGTAAATTTGTCTGGTAACAGGCTTCCTAGCCTGTATTAAGGTATCAATAACCGACTCCGAGAAACCACGCTTTGATAGAATCAAGCGTTCAATCTCCATGCAGTCAGCCTCAGAGAAATTAGATTTGGATGTTTGAAAGGACCCTGAATTAGAAGGTCCTGTCTCAGAGGCAGAGACCACGGTGGACAGGACGACATGTCCACTAGGTCTGCATACCAGGTCCTGCGTGGCCACGCAGGCGCTATCAGAATCACCGAAGCTCTCTCCTGTTTGATCTTGGCAATCAAACGAGGAAGCATTGGGAATGGTGGAAACACATAAGCCATGTTGAAGACCCAAGGGGCTGTCAGAGCATCTATCAGCACCGCTCCCGGGTCCCTGGACCTGGATCCGTGAAAAGTCTGGCGACTTAGAAAATCCGCCTCCCAGTTCTCCACGCCTGGGATGTAGATCGCTGACAGGTGGCAAGAGTGAGACTCTGCCCAGCGAATTATCTTTGAGACTTCCAACATCGCTAGGGAACTTCTGGTTCCCCCTTGATGGTTGATATAAGCCACAGTCGTGATGTTGTCCGACTGAAATCTGATGAACCTCAGAGTTGCTAACTGAGGCCAAGCTAGGAGAGCATTGAATATTGCTCTTAACTCCAGAATATTTATTGGGAGGAGTTTCTCCTCCTGAGTCCATAATCCCTGAGCTTTCAGGGAATTCCAGACTGCTCCCCAGCCTAGAAGGCTGGCGTCTGTTGTTACAATCGTCCAATCTGGCCTGCGAAAGGTCATCCCCTTGGACAGATGTGGCCGAGAGAGCCACCATAGAAGAGAATCTCTGGTCTCTTGATCCAGATTTAGTAGGGGGGACAAATCTGAGTAATCCCCGTTCCACTGACTTAGCATGCACAATTGCAGCGGTCTGAGATGCAGGCGCGCAAATGGTACTATGTCCATTGCCGCTACCATTAAGCCGATTACTTCCATGCACTGAGCTACTGACGGGTGTGGAATGGAGTGAAGGACACGGCAAGCATTTAGAAGTTTTAATAACCTGGCCTCTGTCAGGTAAATTTTCATCTCTACAGAGTCTATAAGAGTCCCTAGAAAACATAATTTATGCTTACCTGATAAATTCCTTTCTCCTGTAGTGTAGTCAGTCCACGGGTCATCCATTACTTATGGGATATTAACTCCTCCCCAACAGGAAGTGCAAGAGGATCACCCAAGCAGAGCTGCTATATAGCTCCTCCCCTCTACGTCACACCCAGTCATTCGACCGAAAACCAAACGAGAAAGGAGAAACTATAGGGTGCAGTGGTGACTGGAGTATAATTTAAAATTTAGACCTGCCATAAAAAACAGGGCGGGCCGTGGACTGACTACACTACAGGAGAAAGGAATTTATCAGGTAAGCATAAATTATGTTTTCTCCTGTTAAGTGTAGTCAGTCCACGGGTCATCCATTACTTATGGGATACCAATACCAAAGCTAAAGTACACGGATGACGGGAGGGACAGGCAGGATCTTTATACGGAAGGAACCACTGCCTGAAGAACCTTTCTCCCAAAAACAGCCTCCGAAGAAGCAAAAGTGTCAAATTTGGAAAATTTGGAAAAAGTATGAAGAGAAGACCAAGTTGCAGCCTTGCAAATCTGTTCAACAGAAGCCTCATTCTTTTTTTTTTCTTTTAAATATTTTATTGGTGAAGTACATCATTTCGTACATAAAAAGACATAACATTCATCGTTGTATCTGATTATATATGTAACATTATGAAAACATCTTTTATGAAATTAAATATGCCAAAAAAAACAAAAAGAAATAAAGATAATCGTTTATCTAAAGACAATTTTCAACTTTCATATTCTGCCTTCTAGTACTTCACATTTTATATTATTTCTGAGAAAAAGGAAAAACAGAATTTATGTTTACCTGATAAATTTCTTTCTCCAACGGTGTGTCCGGTCCACGGCGTCATCCTTACTTGTGGGATATTCTCTTCCCCAACAGGAAATGGCAAAGAGCCCAGCAAAGCTGGTCACATGATCCCTCCTAGGCTCCGCCTACCCCAGTCATTCGACCGACGTTAAGGAGGAATATTTGCATAGGAGAAACCATATGGTACCGTGGTGACTGTAGTTAAAGAAAATAAAATATCAGACCTGATTAAAAAAACCAGGGCGGGCCGTGGACCGGACACACCGTTGGAGAAAGAAATTTATCAGGTAAACATAAATTCTGTTTTCTCCAACATAGGTGTGTCCGGTCCACGGCGTCATCCTTACTTGTGGGAACCAATACCAAAGCTTTAGGACACGGATGAAGGGAGGGAGCAAATCAGGTCACCTAAATGGAAGGCACCACGGCTTGCAAAACCTTTCTCCCAAAAATAGCCTCAGAAGAAGCAAAAGTATCAAACTTGTAAAATTTGGTAAAAGTGTGCAGTGAAGACCAAGTCGCTGCCCTACATATCTGATCAACAGAAGCCTCGTTCTTGAAGGCCCATGTGGAAGCCACAGCCCTAGTGGAATGAGCTGTGATTCTTTCGGGAGGCTGCCGTCCGGCAGTCTCGTAAGCCAATCTGATGATGCTTTTAATCCAAAAAGAGAGAGAGGTAGAAGTTGCTTTTTGACCTCTCCTTTTACCTGAATAAACAACAAACAAGGAAGATGTTTGTCTAAAATCCTTTGTAGCATCTAAATAGAATTTTAGAGCGCGAACAACATCCAAATTGTGCAACAAACGTTCCTTCTTTGAAACTGGTTTTGGACACAGAGAAGGTACGATAATCTCCTGGTTAATGTTTTTGTTAGAAACAACTTTTGGAAGAAAACCAGGTTTAGTACGTAAAACCACCTTATCTGCATGGAACACCAGATAAGGAGGAGAACACTGCAGAGCAGATAATTCTGAAACTCTTCTAGCAGAAGAAATTGCAACTAAAAACAAAACTGTCCAAGATAATAACTTAATATCAACGGAATGTAAGGGTTCAAACGGAACCCCCTGAAGAACTGAAAGAACTAAATTGAGACTCCAAGGAGGAGTCAAAGGTTTGTAAACAGGCTTGATTCTAACCAGAGCCTGAACAAAGGCTTGAACATCTGGCACAGCTGCCAGCTTTTTGTGAAGTAATACCGACAAGGCAGAAATCTGTCCCTTCAGGGAACTTGCAGATAATCCTTTTTCCAATCCTTCTTGAAGGAAGGATAGAATCCTAGGAATCTTAACCTTGTCCCAAGGGAATCCTTTAGATTCACACCAACAGATATATTTTTTCCAAATTTTGTGGTAAATCTTTCTAGTCACAGGCTTTCTGGCCTGAACAAGAGTATCGATAACAGAATCTGAGAATCCTCGCTTCGATAAAATCAAGCGTTCAATCTCCAAGCAGTCAGCTGGAGTGAAACCAGATTCGGATGTTCGAACGGACCCTGAACAAGAAGGTCTCGTCTCAAAGGTAGCTTCCAAGGTGGAGCCGATGACATATTCACCAGATCTGCATACCAAGTCCTGCGTGGCCACGCAGGAGCTATCAAGATCACCGACGCCCTCTCCTGCTTGATCCTGGCTATCAGCCTGGGGATGAGAGGAAATGGCGGGAACACATAAGCTAGTTTGAAGGTCCAAGGTGCTACTAGTGCATCCACTAGAGCCGCCTTGGGATCCCTGGATCTGGCCCCGTAGCAAGGAACTTTGAAGTTCTGACGAGAGGCCATCAGATCCATGTCTGGAATGCCCCACAGGTGAGTGACTTGGGCAAAGATTTCCGGATGGAGTTCCCACTCCCCCGGATGCAATGTCTGCCGACTCAGAAAATCCGCTTCCCAATTTTCCACTCCTGGGATGTGGATAGCAGACAGGTGGCAGGAGTGAGACTCCGCCCAAAGAATAATTTTGGTTACTTCTTCCATCGCTAGGGAACTCCTTGTTCCCCCCTGATGGTTGATGTACGCAACAGTCGTCATGTTGTCTGATTGAAACCGTATGAACCTGGTCCTCGCAAGCTGGGGCCAGGCCTGGAGAGCATTGAATATCGCTCTCAGTTCCAGAATATTTATCGGTAGAAGAGATTCTTCCCGAGACCAAAGACCCTGAGCTTTCAGGGATCCCCAGACCGCGCCCCAGCCTATCAGACTGGCGTCGGTCGTGACAATGACCCACTCTGGTCTGTGGAACATCATCCCTTGAGACAGATTGTCCAGGGACAGCCACCAACGGAGTGAGTCTCTGGTCCTCTGATTTACTTGTATCTTCGGAGACAAGTCTGTATAGTCCCCATTCCACTGACTGAGCATGCACAGTTGTAATGGTCTTAGATGAATGCGCGCAAAAGGAACTATGTCCATCGCCGCCACCATCAACCCGATCACTTCCATGCACTGAGCTATGGAAGGAAGAGGAACGGAATGAAGTATCCGACAAGAGTCCAGAAGCTTTGTTTTTCTGGCCTCTGTTAGAAAGATCCTCATTTCTAAGGAGTCTATAATTGTTCCCAAGAAGGGAACCCTTGTTGACGGGGATAGAGAACTCTTTTCCACGTTCACTTTCCAGCCGTGAGATCTGAGAAAGGCCAGGACAATGTCCGTGTGAGCCTTTGCTTGAGGAAGGGACGACGCTTGAATCAGAATGTCGTCCAGGTAAGGTACTACTGCAATGCCCCTTGGTCTTAGCACCGCTAGAAGGGACCCTAGTACCTTTGTGAAAATCCTTGGAGCAGTGGCTAATCCGAAAGGAAGCGCCACGAACTGGTAATGTTTGTCCAGGAATGCAAACCTTAGGAACCGATGATGTTCCTTGTGGATAGGAATATGTAGATACGCATCCTTTAAATCCACCGTGGTCATGAATTGACCTTCCTGGATGGAAGGAAGGATAGTTCGAATGGTTTCCATCTTGAACGATGGGACCTTGAGAAATTTGTTTAAGATCTTGAGATCTAGGATTGGTCTGAACGTTCCCTCTTTTTTGGGAACTATGAACAGATTGGAGTAGAACCCCATCCCTTGTTCTCTTAATGGAACAGGATGAATCACTCCCATTTTTAACAGGTCTTCTACACAATGTAAGAACGCCTGTCTTTTTATGTGGTCTGAAGACAACTGCGACCTGTGGAACCTCCCCCTTTGGGGAAGTCCCTTGAATTCCAGAAGATAACCCTGGGAGACTATTTCTAGCGCCCAAGGATCCAGAACATCTCTTGCCCAAGCCTGAGCGAAGAGAGAGAGTCTGCCCCCCACCAGATCCGGTCCCGGATCGGGGGCCAATATTTCATGCTGTCTTGGTAGCAGTGGCAGGTTTCTTGGCCTGCTTTCCCTTGTTCCAGCCTTGCATTGGTCTCCAAGCTGGCTTGGCCTGAGAAGTATTACCCTCTTGCTTAGAGGACGTAGCACCTTGGGCTGGTCCGTTTTTACGAAAGGGACGAAAATTAGGTCTATTTTTTGCCTTGAAAGGCCGATCCTGAGGAAGGGCGTGGCCCTTACCCCCAGTGATATCAGAGATAATCTCTTTCAAGTCAGGACCAAACAACGTTTTCCCCTTGAAAGGAATGTTTAGTAGCTTGTTCTTGGAAGACGCATCAGCCGACCAAGATTTCAACCAAAGCGCTCTGCGCGCCACAATAGCAAACCCAGAGTTCTTAGCCGCTAACTTAGCCAATTGCAAAGAGGCGTCTAGAGTGAAAGAATTAGCCAATTTGAGAGCATTGATTCTGTCCATAATCTCCTCATAAGGAGGAGAGTCACTATCGAGCACCTTAAGCAGTTCATCAAACCAGAAATATGCGGCAGTAGTGACAGGGACAATGCATGAAATGGGTTGTAGAAGGTAACCCTGCTGAACAAACATCTTTTTAAGCAAACCTTCTAATTTTTTATCCATAGGATCTTTGAAAGCACAACTATCCTCTATGGGAATAGTGGTGCGTTTGTTTAAAGTAGAAACCGCTCCCTCGACCTTGGGGACTGACTGCCATAAGTCCTTTCTGGGGTCGACCATAGGAAACAATTTTTTAAATATGGGGGGAGGGACGAAAGGAATACCGGGCCTTTCCCATTCTTTATTAACAATGTCCGCCACCCGCTTGGGTATAGGAAAAGCTTCTGGGAGCCCCGGCACCTCTAGGAACTTGTCCATTTTACATAGTTTCTCTGGGATGACTAAATTTTCACAATCATCCAGAGTGGATAATACCTCCTTAAGCAAAATGCGGAGATGTTCCAATTTAAATTTAAATGTAATCACATCAGATTCAGCCTGCTGAGAAATGTTCCCTAAATCAGTAATTTCTCCCTCAGACAAAACCTCCCTGGCCCCCTCAGATTGGGTTAGGGGCCCTTCAGAGATATTAATATCAGCGTCGTCATGCTCTTCAGTAACTAAAACAGAGCAGCCACGCTTACGCTGACAAGGGTTCATTTTGGCTAAAATGTTTTTGACAGAATTATCCATTACAGCCGTTAATTGTTGCATAGTAAGGAGTATTGGCGCGCTAGATGTACTAGGGGCCTCCTGAGTGGGCAAGACTCGTGTAGACGAAGGAGGGAATGATGCAGTACCATGCTTACTCCCCTCACTTGAGGAATCATCTTGGGCATCATTGTCATTATCACATAAATCACATTTATTTAAATGAATAGGAATTCTGGCTTCCCCACATTCAGAACACAGTCTATCTGGTAGTTCAGACATGTTAAACAGGCATAAACTTGATCAGAAAGTACAAAAAACGTTTTAAAATAAAACCGTTACTGTCACTTTAAATTTTAAACTGAACACACTTTATTACTGCAATTGCGAAAAAACATGAAGGAATTGTTCAAAATTCACCAAATTTTCACCACAGCGTCTTAAAGCCTTGAAAATATTGCACACCAATTTTGGAAGCTTTAACCCTTAAAATAACGGAACCGGAGCCGTTTTAAGCTTTAAACCCCTTTACAGTCCCTGGTATCTGCTTTGCTGAGACCCAACCAAACCCAAAGGGGAATACGATACCAAATGACGCCTTCAGAAGTCTTTTATAAGTATCAGAGCTCCTCTCACATGCGACTGCATGCCATGCCTCTCAAAAACAAGTGCGCAACACCGGCGCGAAAATGAGACTCTGCCTATGCTTTGGGAAAGCCCCTAAAGAATAAGGTGTCTAAAACAGTGCCTGCCGATATTATTATATCAAAATACCCAGATAAAATGATTCCTCAAGGCTAAATATGTGTTAATAATCAATCGATTTAGCCCAGAAAAAGTCTACAGTTTAAATAAGCCCTTGTGAAGCCCTTATTTACAATCGTAATAAACATGGCTTACCGGATCCCATAGGGAAAATGACAGCTTCCAGCATTACATCGTCTTGTTAGAATGTGTCATACCTCAAGCAGTAAGAGACTGCACTCTGTTCCCCCAACTGAAGTTAATTGCTCTCAACAGTCCTGTGTGGAACAGCCATGGATTTTAGTTACGGTTGCTAAAATCATTTTCCTCATACAAACAGAATTCTTCATCTCTTTTCTGTTTCTGAGTAAATAGTACGTACCAGCACTATTTGAAAATAACAAACTCTTGATTGAATAATGAAAAACTACAGTTAAACACTAAAAAACTCTAAGCCATCTCCGTGGAGATGTTGCCTGTACAACGGCAAAGAGAATGACTGGGGTAGGCGGAGCCTAGGAGGGATCATGTGACCAGCTTTGCTGGGCTCTTTGCCATTTCCTGTTGGGGAAGAGAATATCCCACAAGTAAGGATGACGCCGTGGACCGGACACACCTATGTTGGAGAAATCAAATAACCAAATGGGGATAAATCAAAACAAACAAACAAATAGACAGAAGAAGAAAAAAAAAAAAAAAAAAAAAAAGAAAAGGAGAAAGGGGAAACAATTGGTATCTTAACCCCTGCCATTCCCCCGGGGCCCCCTCCCAGCCCCGCTGACCGTTCACACTTCATCTATTTTGATCTTCTATCCACTGCTGTGGGAGAATCTCCCCCGCGACCAGTGAAAGGAACGCTACAGAATTTGTCAGAGGGGCGATAAATTGTTTCTGTGATGCCAATGGCCACTTTTGAATTAACTTTAACCATTTCCCGAAATATCTCTTGAGATATTTCTCTGATACTAAATTTTTGTCGTATAGTTCTATCCTCATTTGCAGTCTAATTGCACTTGCGAGTTCAGCTATACTCGGGGCACTTATTAACTTCCATTTCTTGAAGACTAACATACGGGCCGCTAGGATAACGGTATTAATCAGCTGCTGATCCCCGTAACATGTCTGATCATGGCACAAAAAAAAAAATCTTTCTGGGGGTAAATTCGCAGCCATGCTGCAAATGTCTATTCAACCAAAAATTGGCTTTCCCCCAGAATTGTCTAATCTTGGGGCATGACCAGAGACAGTGCAACATATCTGCCTTATCAGCACAACATTTGAAACACCTGTAACTTGGCTCGTCACGCACCCATTTATTCATCCTTTCTGGTGTTAAATAAAAATTATTTAATAATTTCATGTGAGCTTCCCTCCAACCCGTCTTAGTTGTAGTTGCCTCACATAGACTTAGACTCTTCTTTATATCAGATTCTTGTAAATTAGTGAAATATCTTTGGAAGGTCTCTTTAATTCGAGATAGATGTATATCCCCCATTTTAGAATATAAGGCCTCATACCAAAAAGTGATTGATCTAACTCCAGCTTTATATAATTTGAGGCCTGGCTCTATCTCATGTAAGCTCCAATCTTGTATGTCTGAACCCATTAATGATGTTATAAAACTTCTGGCCTGGAGATAAGCAAAGAAATTATTTGAAGGAAGATTATATTTATCTGATATCACGTTATACAATTGAATTATATTACTATCCAACCTAAGAAGCTGCGAGAAATATGTAATACCTTTAGTATGCCATTCTTTAAATACCCCATTATATATACCTGGAGAAAATGCGGGGGTCCCAATAATGGGTAGAAACCGGGATTTCTGGAAGTCTACTCCCATCATCTTGCAGTATTTCTGCCAAGCTAATACAATATTTGAAAATGTAATTAATTGTTTGATATTAGAGGGTAGTTTGGCGTATACATGGTGCAGAGCTGCTTTCAAACTAAAGGGTGCAATTAAATCAGACTCCATGTCGAAATATGTGACATACTGTGCTTCCGTCAGCCAGTCCGCACCATATTTGGCCAACGTAACCCAATTATAGTATCTTAAATTTGGTAAGGCCATGCCACCAAATTTTTTAGGAATAGACAATTTCTCAATTGACAGGCGTGGTTTCTTATTGCCCCAGATAAATGATGTGCATGCTCGGTTATATAAAACTATATCCTTTTTAAGAATAACCAGAGGTAAATTTTGTAGCAGGAATAAGATCCGCGGGAACAAGATTGTTTTAATCAACATAATTTTTCCTGAGAGAGAAAGAAAAAGTATGTTCCACTTTTGGAATTCAACCTCTAGGTTCGCAAACATTTTAGTATAATTTAGGCCATACCATTCCCCTGGATCTCTGCCTATGAATACCCCGAGATAATTTATACTATCTACCTCCCTGAAAGGGTGACGCGTATAGCTATATTTATTCTTGTTAATCCATAAGATCTCAGATTTCTGAGCATTGATCTTGTATCCAGTGAACTTACTAAAATGCATAATTATCTCCATACTTTTTGGAATATTTATACTGGAGTCTTTAATAAAAAGCATAATGTCATCAGCATATAACGTTATGACTATATTCTGCTTGCCCAACTGAATACCCTCCATTTCTTGCCTGAGAAGTACAGCCAGTGGTTCGAGCGCGAGGTTAAAAAGTAAGGGGGATAATGGGCACCCCTGCCGGGTTCCTCTCTGCAGAGTTATATATGACGATAATTCACCGTTAACTAGAAGTTGTGACCTAGGTTCCTTATATATTAGTAGGGATGCACCGAAATTTCGGCCGCAGAAAGTTTCGGTTGAAAATAGCCTTTTTGGCTATTTCGGTTTTCGGGTTTTTTGCCTGTTATTTTCGGTAAAATTATTGTGTAGCATGTTTCAAATTTGATGCTAGCCTAGAGCTGCTGTTTAAGTTTATTACTTGACTTACTGTTCTGCATATAATGAGTTTTCTAGGACTATACTTAATTTGGATAATTGGTAAAAAAAAAAAAAAAAACCCAGTTAAATATGATTCTGTTACATAGAACTAAATGAAGAATACAGTATATTGATATTTATAATTGTTTTAAGTGAGGAAACATTTTGGCCGAAAATTGCATTTTTTTCTTTTATTGGTAAAATTATTGTGTAGCATATTATTGTTTTAAGATATTTTGGTCCAATTTTAGTGTATTACTTTCAATAAAAGTGTGGGCTTTTTTATTGGCTCTAATTATGCAAAAAAAAAAACTAAAAAAAATTAATTTGAAAAACAGAATTTATGTTTACCTGATAAATTTCTTTCTCCAACGGTGTGTCCGGTCCACGGCGTCATCCTTACTTGTGGGATATTCTCTTCCCCAACAGGAAATGGCAAAGAGCCCAGCAAAGCTGGTCACATGATCCCTCCTAGGCTCCGCCTACCCCAGTCATTCGACCGACGTTAAGGAGGAATATTTGCATAGGAGAAACCATATGGTACCGTGGTGACTGTAGTTAAAGAAAATAAATTATCAGACCTGATTAAAAAACCAGGGCGGGCCGTGGACCGGACACACCGTTGGAGAAAGAAATTTATCAGGTAAACATAAATTCTGTTTTCTCCAACATAGGTGTGTCCGGTCCACGGCGTCATCCTTACTTGTGGGAACCAATACCAAAGCTTTAGGACACGGATGAAGGGAGGGAGCAAATCAGGTCACCTAAATGGAAGGCACCACGGCTTGCAAAACCTTTCTCCCAAAAATAGCCTCAGAAGAAGCAAAAGTATCAAACTTGTAAAATTTGGTAAAAGTGTGCAGTGAAGACCAAGTCGCTGCCCTACATATCTGATCAACAGAAGCCTCGTTCTTGAAGGCCCATGTGGAAGCCACAGCCCTAGTGGAATGAGCTGTGATTCTTTCGGGAGGCTGCCGTCCGGCAGTCTCGTAAGCCAATCTGATGATGCTTTTAATCCAAAAAGAGAGAGAGGTAGAAGTTGCTTTTTGACCTCTCCTTTTACCTGAATAAACAACAAACAAGGAAGATGTTTGTCTAAAATCCTTTGTAGCATCTAAATAGAATTTTAGAGCGCGAACAACATCCAAATTGTGCAACAAACGTTCCTTCTTTGAAACTGGTTTTGGACACAGAGAAGGTACGATAATCTCCTGGTTAATGTTTTTGTTAGAAACAACTTTTGGAAGAAAACCAGGTTTAGTACGTAAAACCACCTTATCTGCATGGAACACCAGATAAGGAGGAGAACACTGCAGAGCAGATAATTCTGAGACTCTTCTAGCAGAAGAAATCGCAACTAAAAACAAAACTTTCCAAGATAATAACTTAATATCAACGGAATGTAAGGGTTCAAACGGAACCCCCTGAAGAACTGAAAGAACTAAATTGAGACTCCAAGGAGGAGTCAAAGGTTTGTAAACAGGCTTGATTCTAACCAGAGCCTGAACAAAGGCTTGAACATCTGGCACAGCTGCCAGCTTTTTGTGAAGTAATACCGACAAGGCAGAAATCTGTCCCTTCAGGGAACTAGCAGATAATCCTTTTTCCAATCCTTCTTGAAGGAAGGATAGAATCCTAGGAATCTTGACCTTGTCCCAAGGGAATCCTTTAGATTCACACCAACAGATATATTTTTTCCAAATTTTGTGGTAAATCTTTCTAGCCTGAACAAGAGTATCGATAACAGAATCTGAGAATCCTCGCTTCGATAAAATCAAGCGTTCAATCTCCAAGCAGTCAGCTGGAGTGAAACCAGATTCGGATGTTCGAACGGACCCTGAACAAGAAGGTCTCGTCTCAAAGGTAGCTTCCAAGGTGGAGCCGATGACATATTCACCAGATCTGCATACCAAGTCCTGCGTGGCCACGCAGGAGCTATCAAGATCACCGACGCCCTCTCCTGATTGATCCTGGCTACCAGCCTGGGGATGAGAGGAAATGGCGGGAACACATAAGCTAGTTTGAAGGTCCAAGGTGCTACTAGTGCATCCACTAGAGCCGCCTTGGGATCCCTGGATCTGGCCCCGTAGCAAGGAACTTTGAAGTTCTGACGAGAGGCCATCAGATCCATGTCTGGAATGCCCCACAGGTGAGTGACTTGGGCAAAGATTTCCGGATGGAGTTCCCACTCCCCCGGATGCAATGTCTGACGACTCAGAAAATCCGCTTCCCAATTTTCCACTCCTGGGATGTGGATAGCAGACAGGTGGCAGGAGTGAGACTCCGCCCATAGAATGATTTTGGTCACTTCTTCCATCGCTAGGGAACTCCTTGTTCCCCCCTGATGGTTGATGTACGCAACAGTTGTCATGTTGTCTGATTGAAACCGTATGAACTTGGTCCTCGCTAGCCGAGGCCAGGCCTTGAGAGCATTGAATATCGCTCTCAGTTCCAGAATATTTATCGGTAGAAGAGATTCTTCCCGAGACCAAAGACCCTGAGCTTTCAGGGATCCCCAGACCGCGCCCCAGCCCATCAGACTGGCGTCGGTCGTGACAATGACCCACTCTGGTCTGCGGAACGTCATCCCTTGAGACAGATTGTCCAGGGACAGCCACCAACGGAGTGAGTCTCTGGTCCTCTGATTTACTTGTATCTTCGGAGACAAGTCTGTATAGTCCCCATTCCACTGACTGAGCATGCACAGTTGTAATGGTCTTAGATGAATGCGCGCAAAAGGAACTATGTCCATCGCCGCTACCATCAACCCGATCACTTCCATGCACTGAGCTATGGAAGGAAGAGGAACGGAATGAAGTATCCGACAAGAGTCTAGAAGTTTTGTTTTTCTGGCCTCTGTAAGAAAGATCCTCATTTCTAAAGAGTCTATAATTGTTCCCAAGAAGGGAACCCTTGTTGACGGGGATAGAGAACTCTTTTCCACGTTCACTTTCCAGCCGTGAGATCTGAGAAAGGCCAGGACAATGTCCGTGTGAGCCTTTGCTTGAGGAAGGGACGACGCTTGAATCAGAATGTCGTCCAGGTAAGGTACTACTGCAATGCCCCTTGGTCTTAGCACCGCTAGAAGAGAGCCTAGTACCTTTGTGAAAATCCTTGGAGCAGTGGCTAATCCGAAAGGAAGCGCCACGAACTGGTAATGTTTGTCCAGGAATGCAAACTTTAGGAACCGATGATGTTCCTTGTGGATAGGAATATGTAGATACGCATCCTTTAAATCCACCGTGGTCATGAATTGACCCTCCTGGATGGAAGGAAGAATAGTTCGAATGGTTTCCATCTTGAAAGATGGAACCTTGAGAAACTTGTTTAAGATCTTGAGATCTAAGATTGGTCTGAACGTTCCCTCTTTTTTGGGAACTATGAACAGATTGGAGTAGAACCCCATCCCTTGTTCTCTTAGTGGAACAGGATGAATCACTCCCATTTTTAACAGGTCTTCTACACAATGTAAGAACGCCTGTCTTTTTATGTGGTCTGAAGACAACTGAGACCTGTGGAACCTCCCCCTTGGGGGAAGTCCCTTGAATTCCAGAAGATAACCCTGGGAGACTATTTCTAGCGCCCAAGGATCCAGAACATCTCTTGCCCAAGCCTGAGCGAAGAGAGAGAGTCTGCCCCCCACCAGATCCGGTCCCGGATCGGGGGCCAATATTTCATGCTGTCTTGGTAGCAGTGGCAGGCTTCTTGGCCTGCTTTCCCTTGTTCCAGCCTTGCATTGGTCTCCAAGCTGGCTTGGCTTGAGAAGTATTACCCTCTTGCTTAGAGGACGTAGCACTTTGGGTTGGTCCGTTTTTACGAAAGGGACGAAAATTAGGTCTATTTTTCGCCTTGAAAGGCCGATCCTGAGGAAGGGCGTGGCCCTTACCCCCAGTGATATCCGAGATAATCTCTTTCAAGTCAGGGCCAAACAGCGTTTTCCCCTTGAAAGGAATGTTTAGTAGCTTGTTCTTGGAAGACGCGTCAGCCGACCAAGATTTCAACCAAAGCGCTCTGCGCGCCACAATAGCAAACCCAGAATTCTTAGCCGCTAACCTAGCCAATTGCAAAGTGGCGTCTAGGGTGAAAGAATTAGCCAATTTGAGAGCATTGATTCTGTCCATAATCTCCTCATAAGGAGGAGAATCACTATCGAGTGCCTTTATCAGTTCATCAAACCAGAAACATGCGGCTGTAGTGACAGGGACAATGCATGAAATTGGTTGTAGAAGGTAACCCTGCTGAACAAACATCTTTTTAAGCAAACCTTCTAATTTTTTATCCATAGGATCTTTGAAAGCACAACTATCCTCTATGGGTATAGTGGTGCGTTTGTTTAAAGTAGAAACCGCTCCCTCGACCTTGGGGACTGTCTGCCATAAGTCCTTTCTGGGGTCGACCATAGGAAACAATTTTTTAAATATGGGGGGAGGGACGAAAGGAATACCGGGCCTTTCCCATTCTTTATTAACAATGTCCGCCACCCGCTTGGGTATAGGAAAAGCTTCTGGGAGCTCCGGCACCTCTAGGAACTTGTCCATTTTACATAGTTTCTCTGGGATGACCAACTTTTCACAATCATCCAGAGTGGATAATACCTCCTTAAGCAGAATGCGGAGATGTTCCAACTTAAATTTAAATGCAATTACATCAGGTTCAGCCTGTTGAGAAATGTTCCCTGAATCAGTAATTTCTCCCTCAGACAAAACCTCCCTGGCCCCCTCAGATTGGGTTAGGGGCCCTTCAGAGATATTAATATCAGCGTCGTCATGCTCTTCAGTAACTAAAACAGAGCAGCCACGCTTACGCTGACAAGGGTTCATTTTGGCTAAAATGTTTTTGACAGAATTATCCATTACAGCCGTTAATTGTTGCATAGTAAGGAGTATTGGCGCGCTAGATGTACTAGGGGCCTCCTGAGTGGGCAAAACTCGTGTAGACGAAGGAGGGAATGATGCAGTACCATGCTTACTCCCCTCACTTGAGGAATCATCTTGGGCATCATTGTCATTATCACATAAATCACATTTATTTAAATGAACAGGAATTCTGGCTTCCCCACATTCAGAACACAGTCTATCTGGTAGTTCAGACATGTTAAACAGGCATAAACTTGATAATAAAGTACAAAAAACGTTTTAAAATAAAACCGTTACTGTCACTTTAAATTTTAAACTGAACACACTTTATTACTGCAATTGCGAAAAAACATGAAGGAATTGTACAAAATTCACCAAATTTTCACCACAGTGTCTTAAAGCCTTAAAAGTATTGCACACCAAATTTGGAAGCTTTAACCCTTAAAATAACGGAACCGGAGCCGTTTTAACACTTTAACCCCTTTACAGTCCCTGGTATCTGCTTTGCTGAGACCCAACCAAACCCAAAGGGGAATACGATACCAAATGACGCCTTCAGAAAGTCTTTTCTAAGTATCAGAGCTCCTCTCACATGCGACTGCATGCCATGCCTCTCAAAAATAAGTGCGCCACACCGGCGCGAAAATGAGGCTCTGCTTATGCTTTGGGAAAGCCCCAGAGAAATAAGGTGTCTAATACAGTGCCTGCCGATATTATAATATCAATAAACCCAGATAAAATGATTCCTCAGGGCTAAATATGTTTTAAAACTGAATCGATTTAGCCCAGAAAAGTCTACAATCTTAATAAGCCCTTGTGAAGCCCTTATTTACCATCGTAATAAACATGGCTTACCGGATCCCATAGGGAAAAAATGACAGCTTCCAGCATTACATCGTCTTGTTAGAATGTGTCATACCTCAAGCAGCAAGAGACTGCACACTGTTCCCCCAACTGAAGTTAATTGCTCTCAACAGTCCTGTGTGGAACAGCCATGGATTTTAGTTACGGTGCTAAAATCATTTTCCTCATACAAACAGAAATCTTCATCTCTTTTCTGTTTCTGAGTAAATAGTACATACCAGCACTATTTTAAAATAACAAACTCTTGATTGAATAATAAAAACTACAGTTAAACACTAAAAAACTCTAAGCCATCTCCGTGGAGATGTTGCCTGTACAACGGCAAAGAGAATGACTGGGGTAGGCGGAGCCTAGGAGGGATCATGTGACCAGCTTTGCTGGGCTCTTTGCCATTTCCTGTTGGGGAAGAGAATATCCCACAAGTAAGGATGACGCCGTGGACCGGACACACCTATGTTGGAGAAAAACACATTTTCGGTATCAGTTTCGGTTTTCGGCCAAGTGCATCCTGGATTTTCGGATTCGGTTTCGGTCCAGAATTTCCATTTCGGTGCATCACTATATATTAGTTTAATTGTATCAACAAAATTACCCTGGAATCCGAATTGGGCAAGAGAAGTAAGCATATGGTCCCATATAATGGAATCAAACGCCTTTTCTGCGTCTATCGTTATCAAGGCCATGTCTGGCAGAGAATGAGAGCCTCTGCTGTGGATTTTATTATAATAGTAATCAAGTAAAGTAAGGACTCTACGCATATTTTTTGCTGGGTTCCTAGACGGCATAAAACCTGTCTGGTCCGGGCTGATTAAATCTCCGATAACCAACTTCAATCTATTAGCTATGATGGACATGAATATTTTATAGTCTTGATTAAGCAGGGATATGGGTCTATATGAACCCATATCCTCTGGAGGTTTCCCTTTCTTGTAAATTAATGAAACTATTGAATCAGTAAAATATAATGAATGTTTGTTATTCTGTATGTAATACTTATTGAACAAACTACTTAACGTTTCTGCCACTTCCAATTTCATTATTTTATAATACTCTGCAGAGAGTCCATCCGGACCTGGGGCTTTCCCTGCTTTAGTCTTCTCTATGGCCGTAATTATATCTGCTGTAGTTATTTCTAGGTTTAGTTTGTCCAATGCATCTTTAGTAATTTTCGGTAATTTAACTTTCTTCCAAAAGTTCTGTTTAGCTATGTTGTCTATTGTTCCCTGAGAGTATATAGTCTGGTAATACTTAAAAAATGCTTCTCTAATTTCTGAGGCTTTTGTATAAGTCTCATTTTTATATTTTATTAGAGAGATCATGTTCCTACTCTTCCTAAATTTTCTGATTTTTTTTTTTTTGTGAATCAAAGTTTTTTATTGAGGAATACCAGATATACAAAGGTACCATACAATAAACATTTTATAGGATTGAAACACGTCACCTCTGAAGCTTTGTCAAGCCATTAACCTCTAGCATAACATGAAGTAAACACATTCTGGCATTACCTCTTTTTCAATTTTGTTTCCTATGTTATATCACAGAAAGGGGAGAAAAAAACATTCACAATTGAAATATCCATAACAGCATGTACATCCTATGGTATGGTAGACTAAATATGACATAAAGATTTATTTGGGTTCCATATAGGTAAAAAAAAAAGGGATATAAGAAAAACTTATAACAGCAGATTAACAATTGCGGATAAACACCGCTTATTTGTTCACTTGCAGCAAGGGTGAACAGTAGCTATAGGTGAGGGCGGGGGGCGGAGCCATAAGCTATATTGGAGCTAACAAGTTTCCCGGGTTGTTATCATGATGGCTTATCTTGATAAGTATACTCAGGTGGGACCCTGATAAAAGTCCCTGGAGTTTTGTGTATAGAATGAACAAATCTGGATCAGTTGTTCTCAAAGAGGGGTATTAGGATATGGACACTATGAGATATAAGACAAATGATAGCATACATGGTAATCGAGGAGGGGAGCTATTTAGAATATCAGAATAGTAAAGTGGAGGGGATAAATGTATGTCATATTACATGGTTAGAAAAGAAGAGTGGGTCCCAGATGGGATACTTTACCGTGTATGTGGGTAAATAAGAAGAGCAGGGTTATCTTAAGTTATATAATAGAACTTATCTGTTACATATGATATAAATAAAATAGCCCTAAATACAATAGGGGAGTTCCAGCGTCTATTAGGCGTTGTGAATTGTGTCTTATATAATATGCAGTAATTAAAACATTAAACTATTAATGGTGTCCCACATCAAGTCATATATGATGTATAAAGTAACTCCAAGGTCACGGTCGCAGACCCAGCAGTATATATGTAATGATAATTGTACATGACTTGAACCGACCTACATGCATAGTACCATGACCATCCAGATGTAGTAATCTACCTGTAAGACTGAACATGTAAGGTCTAGAGAAGGCCACGTGGGGTGCATAAGGGAGGAGGCAACGTAATGGGTTGCTAAAGTAATTAGAATAATTTGAGCCACCTATGGAGCAAAGATAACCGGTATGCGAGGCTAAGAAGGACAGCCATCTAGGGTATATTTTTAACATTATCTGGTTGACTCAAAAATGGATAGTTTGCTAAAAATTAATACACAACCCTACAGACTCCAGCAGAGTTTAAGACAACCTTATAGGCTGAAAATAGGGCTGATAGAGACGCTTGGACAAGATTATTTTCACATTTCAACGTATATATAAATGGTGCGTAAAAATATAGTGTAAACATAATATACTTATGATGTGTATAGGAGAGGAGCAAAGGAATGCAACCCACAGTTCCTTTCTGACGTTAAAAGTAAATAAATCTAACTAGTATCCGTTATATTAAACAAGTGTAAAACATGGTTAGTACAAAAACTTTCTAACACATACAATTTGATCTTGGATATTAAGTCCTAAGCTGTTTCAGTATAAAGGTTCTGTTGTATCCAAGATCTACATTCTACTATGAACATATTTTAGAGTCCGTACAATCGGCTTGCTCCAAAAAAAACCCAAGTGAGTAAGACCTAGAAAAATACTACTATTTTCCTCTCTGCATCTTATGGACAGGGTCAAGACTTTGTAGGGAGAGTACACATGTGAGAGAACAGTCTGAGTAAATAAATGAGCACATTGTGTAGGCATAACATCAGTGGAGTTCATACAAGCTAATAAACAAGTTAGAAATGGATATATAATATATCAGACTCTTTAAGAAGAAGAAATGAATAAAAATACATACAAAAAAAGAAAAAAGGGCCATAAAAGACTTCAATGTAGTGAGCCAATCATGCCTTCTAGGATAAGTGTCCCACATATATGTTATAACACTAGTATCTCTGTGTTACTAATAAGGAGACATTTACTTAGCAAGAGTATATACAAACAATGCAAAAAGGCTAGGGATCTGATGTAATGTAGACCGTCAGGGTTTACTGTATGAGTAATAACTCGACCCCTAAGGGAGTACATTCATGTCCAGTTCTTTGACAAGATCCTCAGTCCCTAAATATTGGCTTAAGTATGCAGTCAGCCGCAAGACCATGAAGTAATGTTTCTCTAGAACTGGGTGCTGCATAATATGTCTTGAGAGTGTTACAAAGCAGATAGATAGAATGTAGAATGCAATGAGAATTAACATCAGTTAGAGTACTTGGTTAACTCCATGTGGAGACTCAGTTGTAGGGCACAAAACAATCTATCTGTGGTAGAGGCAGACAGTCTAGCCCTGCTTATCGGCTAGGCGACTTTTAAAACTAGCCACCCGGGTCAAAAGGACCTTGCAATAGTACAGAGCAATATATGGTGCCTCTTTTGGGAGGAACTGCTGTGTGATCCGGTGGTCGGGGGATCCAGGTTGATCGCAAGAATAGAGGCGTAAGCAGGGAAGTATTGGGAGTGCCGGTGAACAAAAGCTGCGAGACTGACATGGCGGGGTATGCATGTGATACTGTCTCTAGTCTCTCTGTAGTCCCCCAAAAATTTGTCTCAGCACTCACCTCGCAGAAAAGGGGAATATAAGATATCCCTGTGTGGGTGGTGGTCAGGCCATTTTCCTCCTGTTCTATCTCAATCGGTTGCTTGGGATCTAGGGTCAGGTGCAGCGTTGCGTTAGATAGAGCTAGATCTGAAGGGATCCCTGGGGCTATGGTGGTTACGGGCCATGAGTGCACAAAAGTAGTCTTCTCGGGGAAGGGAGAGAATGTGTCGCTGTCGTCGTCTGAGGACTCACCATGAAGACAGGAGAGCTGCGGGTGGTATCCTTCCACTATCAGACCCGTAGTCATGGTGAAATCAACTCCCATAATGCCTGGTGAGTTCTCCCTGTCAGGGGAGAGGCATTGAATAAGTGAGGCAAACTGCATATCCATGCGGCACTCCAGTTCGGCAAGCGCAGCCCAGATCCGTGAAGCCATCCTCTTCAGCGTTCAGGTAGTCGATATTGACCCTGTTAGGTAAGTATCGAGGAGAGAGAGCAGAGTAGAGAGTACTAAGGAGCAACCATGTTGACTTGTACCAATAATGACAGTGGGGATAGCGGGTCTTTCATTCTCTAAAGGATTGTAGCTTCTATGGCGGCACTGCTAAAATGGCGACCACACATCTCTTCAGTACATCGATTCTGCAGGCAGAATGAAAGGCTGGGTCAGAAAAACTATGCTGTCCTCCATGTTTCGCCGGGTAAGTTCCCCTCTTGACCAGTTGTAAGGGTTTAGCCTGCAGTCTGTATATGAACCGGTATTCGGGAGGTCTGCTCCACTCTACCCTCTCAAAAACTGGATGTCGGCGTCTAGATGAAGTTCTCACATGGACAGTGAGTCATAAGTCTAGTTAAATTAATGAAAACTTAAATTTTGGAGCTCTGTGATAAGTTTTTAAACTATTATAAGCAGGAGCTCTCGATACCTGCGTCTGCCTAGCTTCACAGTTGGCTCCGCCCCCCCAAATTTTCTGATTTTAACCAAATGTTTAGCCGAAATTCCTTGAAACCCCTGAAAATAGCTTCTAGATTTAATATCTTCCAGTGCCCATTTATTATTTAAAAAGGCCTCCCGTTCTGCTTTAGCCTGTGTATACTTATTCCATGTGTTATTGCAGGGGTTGTTTATATAGTTTCTATATGTATTTCGCAGCTGATTAGATAGTTGGGTCTCTCTGGCTAGCTGTTTCCTCTTAAGATTTACCATATATTTCTTAATATCCCCTCTTAAGACCGCTTTCCCTGCTTCCCAGAATATTTCTATCTTATGGCTGTATGTATTATTCAAATTTTGATATTCTCTCCATCTCCCTTTTAACCAGTTGCAGAAATGACTATTATTTATCATATATCCTGGGAAGCTAAATGTATTCACATGTGGCCCTTCCTGCACATTCAGTTTAAAGTTGATACTAATAATTGCATGGTCTGATAGTGTGAAATCATATATCTGGGATATAATATCTACCTTCAGTAGATGCTCCTCTATTAAAAAAAGATCGATTCTAGAGAAGTTCCTATGTGATTTCGATTCACAGGAATATTCTCTCATATCTGGATGTTGTGTTCTCCAGATATCTTTTAACTTTAGTGATGCACAAAATTCTCTAAAAAATTTAGCCTCCTTCCTATATTTTGAAGCACTCTTTTGTCGAAACCTATCTATTTCAGGATGTAGCACCATGTTGAAGTCCCCTGCTAATATTATATTCTGCCCTAAATAAGGAATTAATTTTTGCTTGATACTGCCCCAGAATTCCCTATCAAATTCGTTAGGCCCATAGACGTTGCAGATTGTCCATATTTTGTGTGCTGCTTCGATTTGAACAATCAAAAATCTGCCGGCTGTATCAATTTCTTTGCTTATTAATTTATATGTAATTTTTTTACTGAATATAATTGCGACCCCCCGCTTTCTATGTGTGCATGGTGTTGCTATTATTTCATTCACCCAATTCGCTCTAAGTTTTACTATCTCATCTTCCTTTAGGTGTAGTTCCTGTAATAGTATTATGTCTGGATCTATTTTCTTGATTGATTTTAAAATACCTTTGCGCTTTGCTGGAGATGACACACCTCCAACATTCCAGGAAATAAAATTTAAATTTCTAGTCATCTAAGAATTATATTTGTCTTACTTCTAAGCCAGCCCGCCTCTAGAGGGGTACCCGGGGGCGGGCGGGGAAGAAAAAAAAAAAAAAAAAAAAAAAAAGAGGGAAGGGGGGAAAGAAAAAAGGAACGGGGAAAGGGGGAAAACCACAACATATAACAAATAAAACCTGCATCCATTCACTACCCAAGCTTACTATATCTGTGCAAGCTGGTAATTTCCCTTCACTGCCACTCATTATATATCTCTTTTGCTGTCTTGATCTTAACTGTGCTGGTGTATTTACCTAGTTACACCTTGATATTCTTTGTTTTACAGTATGTCTTAGCTTCTTCTGGGGTGTTTAACAGATTTTGCCCTTCTTTCTCTTCTATAGTTATCCTTGCTGGATACCTGAGGCTAGCCTTTATACCTGCCTTAATAAGGGCAGAGCAATATGGTGACATTTCTCTTCTTCTAGCTGTCGTATCGGTAGAAAAGTCCTGGAATAATAGAACTTGTGTACCTTCAATACTGAGTGATTTAATCTTTCGGTACTGCTGCATAACCCTGATTTTATCTTGGAAACACAGGTATCTGATAACTATCATTCTAGGGCGTTTTTTATTATCTGCATCTGACCTACTTGGGCCGACCCTGTGTGCTCTTTCTACCGCAAGTTTATCTCCCTGTAATTCCAGGCCTAATAGCGTGGGTAACCTAGTGGAGGCAAATTGTATCAGGTCTGTAAATTCACTATTTTCTGGCAAGCCCACCACCCTCACATTGTTTCGGCGCGATCTATCTTCGAGATCGTCAACTTTGTTTTGCAAAGTTTTAATAGTATCTGTGAGTTTTTGGTTATTTGTTTCCTGTATAGTATATAAGTCTTCTAACTCTGATATTCGAGTCTCTGCCTCTGTCAGTCTACTGGAGAACTGTCTGATTTCCACCGTCAACCCAGCCAAATCTTTTTTCAATGACTCAAGTTGTGGTACAATCAGCTCTGCTAACTGATTATTCGTAATCTGTATGTCTGTGCCGGCGGTGGCCATCACGGACGTCTCCAGCAGGCTATCTGCTACTGCCTCGTTTAATGGCTTATTGCCTTTCTTATCTCTCTTGACGGGCATAATTGGGGATCTTTGTTTCATATTAGTCATATACCTTTCCATGAAGTGTCGTGTATAAAAAATGAAATTGTTGCAAGTGGTGAATCTTGTATATGCCTATATACCTATAAGCATGTATGTGCACAAAATGTAGGTAAAAGTGAAAGTGTGGAAGAAAGAAAAAGAGAAAAAAAGGAAAGAGAGAGAAAAAAAAAAAAAGAAAAATTGGAGGTTATGTGACCTCTATCTCAAAGTGTGAATTCAAAACGGCTCCTTCCCACAAAGCCGGAACAGTTTCAAACAATCTTGTGTGTGTGTGTAAAAATCAAAAACAAAAGTGCTTTACTTTTTAAGGGAATTATATGTTTTCACACCCCCATACCTTATTATGCTGATTGTATTTATGCTTATATCGTCAAATTGATATATTGCTCTTTCAAAAATGAATAGCTAACAAACACAAAACCTCAACAGATCTGCTTTGCAGTAGCATTTTCTAGTAAGAATCAGTAGTTGCCTACTCACACCTAGCTCTAGAATTAGGTATGACAGCTATTGCAGACAGCCACATATATATAAAATAAATGGCAGAAACACAAAGCAAAGATATACAGGAAAACAAAAAGAAATATATAACAGCAGATCAACTGGGCCAAAGTCCTCTGCCTCCTTGCATACAATATAGGAAGATATTCTGTATTCAGACTGTGCCAGTCTACTCTTTGTCACTGCAAAACGATGCTCTCTTTCTCCTAGTGTCTTATTGCCTCTTGCTAGGGACCAGGAGGCAGATTTGCAGTAATCCAGGTATAGATGGATATAAATAGACAGTGTCTCATAGTATTTTTGGCAATATAGTCCTTTGACCCTTTATTTAAACCACAGATAGAGTTAAAACCTTTATGTCCACCAGGTAGATTTTAAACCTGCACGCCTTTGTCTTTGCTGACTAGGGTGTACCAACAGCCGGACAAACGAAATAACAAGCCTTCAAAAATGTTATAAGAAACGGTTGTTTGGCTTCCTTTAGCTTCTAAAGGCCTCCCAGCTGCATTCTCAGAAGGCCCTCAATGTATGCACAAATTTAAGTTAGTTATACCATAACTTTTAAGAGATATATAATAAAACCTTCTGAGATTTGATAAGTCATAACAGAGTATTCCCAGAGGCAAAGATAACTTTATCCAAGCAGCTGACTGTTAAAGTTGCCTTGCTGCATATAGGCCTCCTCACCCAACGGTTAAACACCGGCTCTTCGAATATGCCATTACTTGTGTGCAAACAAAGATTGATCTTTAAATCATATGCAGAGACACAATATCTGTTATAGACTTAGTGTATCATATGTCCCCATATGTCTCCTTATGCCTCTCAGCTTGCATTAGGCTTACAGTATACAGTAGTGCTGGCTTCTGTGCTGTTTTATAATGAAATTGTACTTGCGGTTTTTCTGCCTCAGGGCATGCAGCTCATGTGTTCCGTCACCCTCACTTGGACGTCGATCCAAACGAGACACCTCCCGTTCGCGCCAACCTCCCGTGGGGCCGACACCGAGTCAGATCCTGCTGAATTTCCCGCACTTGTCTCGCTTACTTTTTAGTAAGGACCTGGGCTGGAGCCGGCACCTTCCTCCTCTATTACTGCACCGCGTCAGCAGAAAGGGTTCCTCCACCAACTTTTCCTCTGCCCGCAAGAGTAAGTGACTGGATGCGGTCAGTACCACCTGACCTTGGCGGTAAACGCTGACTTCCTTAGTGCTCCGTGAACTCTGTCACCCCTAGGCTTCCGCAATCATCGCTGCCAATGGGGACCAGGAGCTGGGGTGATGCAAAAACTCTCTGCTGCTCAGTGCGCAGAGCTCAGAGCGCGCGTGTGTTCTCTCACGCTCCTCCCCGGAAGCCTCCTCAGAAGCCTCATTCTTAAAGGCCCAAGTGGAAGCCACAGCTCTAGTAGAATGAGCTGTAATCCTTTCAGGAGGTTGCTGTCCAGCAGTCTCATAGGCTAAACGTATTATGCTACGAAGCCAAAAGGATAGAGAGGTAGCAGATGCTTTTTGACCTCTCCTCTGTCCAGAATAAACGACAAACAGGGAAGAAGTTTGGCGAAAATCTTTAGTTGCCTGTAAATAAAATTTCAGGGCACGGACTACGTCTAGATTGTGCAGAAGTCGTTCCTTCTTTGAAGAAGGGTTAGGGCACAATGATGGAACAACAATCTCTTGATTGATATTCTTGTTAGTGACTACCTTAGGTAAGAACCCAGGTTTAGTACGCAGAACTACCTTATCTGAATGAAAAATCAGATAAGGAGAATCACAATGTAAGGCTGATAACTCAGAGACTCTACGAGCCGAGGAAATAGCCATTAAAAACAGAACTTTCCAAGATAACAGCTTGATATCAATGGAATGAAGGGGTTCAAACGGAACACCCTGTAAAACGTTAAGAACTAAATTTAAGCTCCACGGTGGAGCCACAGTCTTAAACACAGGCTTAATCCTAGCCAAAGCCTGACAAAAGGCCTGAACGTCTGGAACTTCTGACAGACGTTTGTGTAAAAGGATGGACAAAGCTGAGATCTGTCCCTTTAAAGAACTTGCAGATAAACCCTTTTCTAAACCTTCTTGTAGAAAAGACAATATCCTAGGAATCCTAACCTTACTCCATGAGTAACTCTTGGATTCGCACCAGTGTAAGTATTTACGCCATATCTTATGGTAAATCTTCCTGGTAACAGGTTTCCTAGCCTGTATTAAGGTATCAATTACTGACTCCGAAAATCCACGCTTTGATAAAATCAAGCGTTCAATTACCATGCAGTCAGCTTCAGAGAAATTAGATTTTGATGTTTGAAAGGACCCTGAATTAGAAGGTCCTGTCTCAGAGGCAGAGACCAAGGTGGACAGGATGACATGTCCACTAGATCTGCATACCAGGTCCTGCGTGGCCACGCAGGCGCTATTAGAATCACCGATGCTTTCTCCTGTTTGATCCTGGCAATCAAACGAGGAAGCATCGGGAAGGGTGGAAACACATAAGCCATCCTGAAGGTCCAAGGTGCTGTCAAAGCATCTATCAGGACCGCTTCCGGGTCCCTGGACCTGGACCCGTAACAAAGAAGCTTGGCGTTCTGGCGAGACGCCATGAGATCCATATCTGGTTTGCCCCAACGTCGAAGTATTTGGGCAAAGACCTCCGGATGAAGTTCCCACTCCCCCGGATGAAAAGTCTGGCGACTTAGGAAATCCGCCTCCCAGTTCTCCACTCCTGGGATGTGGATCGCTGACAGGTGGCAAGAGTGAGACTCTGCCCAGCGAATTATCTTTGATACTTCCATCATCGCTAGGGAACTCCTTGTCCCTCCTTGATGGTTGATGTAAGCCACAGTCGTGATGTTGTCCGACTGAAACCTGATGAACCTCCAAGTTGCTAACTGAGGCCAAGCCAGAAGGGCATTGAGAACTGCTCTCAATTCCAGAATGTTTATTGGAAGGAGACTCTCCTCTTGAGTCCATGATCCCTGAGCCTTCAGGGAATTCCAGACAGCGCCCCAACCTAATAGGCTGGCGTCTGTTGATACAATTGTCCAGTCTGGCCTGCTGAAGGGCATCCCCCTGGACAGATGTGGCCGAGAAAGCCACCATAGAAGAGAATCTCTGGTCTCTTGATCCAGATTCAGCGTAGGGGACAAATCTGAGTAATCCCCATTCCACTGACTTAGCATGCACAATTGCAGCGGCCTGAGATGCAGGCGTGCAAAAGGAACTATGTCCATTGCCGCTACCATTAAGCCGATTACCTCCATGCATTGAGCCACTGACGGGTGTTGAATGGAATGAAGGACACGGCAAGCATTTAGAAGCTTTGTTAACCTGTCCTCTGTCAGGTAAATTTTCATTTCTACAGAATCTATAAGAGTCCCCAAGAAGGGAACTCTTGTGAGTGGTAAGAGAGAACTCTTCTCCTCGTTCACTTTCCACCCATGCGACCTTAGAAATGCCAGTACTAACTCTGTATGAGACTTGGCAGTTTGAAAGCTTGACGCTTGTATCAGAATGTCGTCTAGGTACGGAGCCACCGAAATTCCTCGCGGTCTTAGTACCGCCAGAAGAGAGCCCAGAACCTTTGTAAAGATTCTTGGAGCCGTAGCCAACCCGAATGGAAGAGCTACAAACTGGTAATGCCTGTCTAGGAAGGCAAACCTTAGATACCGGTAATGTTCTTTGTGAATCGGTATGTGAAGGTAAGCATCCTTTAAATCCACTGTGGTCATGAACTGACCTCTTTGGATCATGAGTAAGATTGTCCGAATAGTTTCCATTTTGAACGATGGAACTCTTAGGAATTTGTTTAGGATCTTTAAATCCAATATTGGTCTGAAGGTTCCCTCTTTTTTGGGAACCACAAACAGATTTGAGTAAAACCCTTGTCCGTGTTCCGACCGCGGAACTGAGTGGGTTTCGTACACAGCGTAGAAACGCCTCTTTCTTTATCTGGTTTGTTGACAACCTTGAAAGGTGAAATCTCCCTTGTGGAGGAGAAGCTTTGAAGTCCAGAAGATATCCCTGAGATATGATCTCCAACGCCCAGGGATCCTGGACATCTCTTGCCCAAGCCTGGGCGAAGAGAGAGAGTCTGCCCCCCACTAGATCCGTTCCCGGATCGGGGGCCCTCACTTCATGCTGTCTTAGGGGCAGCAGCAGGTTTTCTGGCCTGCTTGCCCTTGTTCCAGGTCTGGTTAGGTTTCCAGCCTTGTCTGTAGCGAGCAACAGCTCCTTCCTGTTTTGGAGCAGAGGAAGTTGATGCTGCTCCTGCCTTGAAGTTACGAAAGGCACGAAAATTAGACTGTCTAGCCCTAGGTTTGGCTCTTTCTTGAGGCAGGGCATGGCCTTTACCTCCCGTAATATCAGCGATAATTTCTTTCAAGCCGGGCCCGAATAAAGTCTGCCCCTTGAAAGGTATGTTAAGTAATTTAGATTTAGAAGTAACATCAGCTGACCAGGATTTTAGCCACAGCGCTCTGCGTGCCTGAATGGCGAATCCGGAATTCTTAGCCGTAAGTTTAGTTAAATGTACTACGGCATCAGAAATAAA
Organism: Bombina bombina; assembly: GCF_027579735.1. Taxonomy (NCBI): domain Eukaryota; kingdom Metazoa; phylum Chordata; class Amphibia; order Anura; family Bombinatoridae; genus Bombina; species Bombina bombina. Next base: position 1,163,727,338 of record NC_069503.1, read on the forward strand.
TGAATTAGCTAGCTTAAGGGTTTTAAGCTTGTGTGTAATCTCATCCAATGGCGCTGAGTCAAGGGTCTCTTCCAGAGACTCAAACCAAAATGCTGCCGCAGCCGTGACAGGCGCAATGCATGCAAGGGGTTGCAATATAAAACCTTGTTGAACAAACATTTTCTTAAGGTAACCCTCTAACTTTTTATCCATTGGATCTGAAAAGGCACAGCTATCCTCCACCGGGATAGTGGTACGCTTAGCTAAAGTAGAAACTGCTCCCTCCACCTTAGGGACCGTTTGCCATAAGTCCCGTGTGGTGGCGTCTATTGGAAACATTTTCCTGAATATAGGAGGGGGTGAGAAAGGCACACCGGGTCTATCCCACTCCTTAGTAACAATTTCAGTAAGTCTCTTAGGTATAGGAAAAACGTCAGTACTCGTCGGTACCGCAAAATATTTATCCAACCTACACATTTTCTCTGGGATTGCAACTGTGTTACAATCATTCAGAGCCGCTAACACCTCCCCTAGCAATACACAGAGGTTTTCCAGCTTAAACTTAAAATTTGAAATGTCTGAATCGAGTTTATTTGGATCAGATCCATCACCCGCAGAATGAAGCTCTCCGTCCTCATGTTCTGCAAAATGTGACGCAGTATCAGACATGGCCCTAGTATTATCAGCGCACTCTGTTCTCACCCCAGAGTGATCTCGTTTACCCCTAAGTTCTGGCAATTTAGACAAAACTTCAGTCATAACATTAGCCATGTCTTGTAGAGTGATTTGTAATGGCCGCCCTGATGTACTTGGCGGTACAATACCACGCACCCCCTGAGCGGGAGATGCAGGTACTGACACGTGAGGCAAGTTAGTCGGCATAACTTCCCCCTCGTTGTCTGGTGAATGTTGCTTAACATGTACAGATTGACTTTTATTTAAAGTAGCATCAATGCAGTTAGTACATAAATTTCTATTGGGCTCCACCTTGGCTTTTGAACATATTGCACAAAGAGATTCCTCTGTGTCAGACATGTTTAACAAACTAGCAATTAGACTAGCAAGCTTGGAAATACTTTTCAACTAAATTTACAAGCAATATGCAAAACGTTACTGTGCCTTTAAGAAGCACAGAAAAACTGTCACAGTTGAATAACAATGAACCGGATTAGTTATAGAAACCAAATTTTCACAGTAAAAGCATAAATTTAACAAAGGATTGCACTCATTAGCAATGGATGATTAACCCTTAACATCAGAAAAAACGTATTAAAAATGAAAATATAAGCGTTTTTATCACAGTCAAGCACAGTCTCACAGGTCTGCTGTGAGTGATTACCTCCCTCAAAACTAGTTTTGAAGACCCCTGAGCTCTGTGGAGACGTCCTGGATCATGCAGGGAGAAAAAGGCAGACTGTGACTGAATTTCTGATGCGTAGTAAAAGCGCCAAAATAGGCCCCTCCCACTCACAATACAACAGTGAGGGAAGCTCAGTAAACTGTTTTAATTTAAAACAAACGACAGCCATGTGGAAAATAACGCCCAAACAATTTTTCACCAAGTACCTCAGATAATTAAACGATTTAACATGCCAGCAAAACGTTTAAAATCTAACTTATAAAATGTCATTAAAGCCTGCTGCTAGTCGTTCACACTGCAAGTTAGGCTAAAAGTTATATGCATACAGTATTTTCCCAATGAAGTGCCATTCCCCAGAAATACTTAAGTGTAAACATACATACATATCAGCCTGATACCAGTTGCTACTACTGCATTTAAGGCTGTACTTACATTATATCGGTAATAGCAGTATTTTCTCAGTCAATTCCATTCCTTAGAAAATAATATACTGCAACATACCTCTTTGCAGGTGAACCTGCCCGCTGTCCCCTGATCTGAAGTTACCTTACTCCTCAGAATGGCCGAGAACAGCAAATGGATCTTAGTTACGTCCGCTAAGATCATACAAAAAACTCAGGTAGATTCTTCTTCAAATTCTGCCTGAGAGGGAAACACACTCCGGTGCCGTTTAAAATAAACTTTTGATTGAAGATATAAAAACTAAGTTTAATCACCACAGTCCTCTCACACATCCTATCTATTAGTTGGGTGCAAGAGAATGACTGGGTGTGACATAGAGGGGAGGAGCTATATAGCAGCTCTGCTTGGGTGATCCTCTTGCACTTCCTGTTGGGGAGGAGTTAATATCCCATAAGTAATGGATGACCCGTGGACTGACTACACTTAACAGGAGAAAGGGAACTCTTGTAAGTGGTAATAGAGAACTCTTTTCCACGTTCACCTTCCACCCATGCGACCTCAGAAATGCCCGAACTATCTCTGTATGAGACTTGGCAGTTTGAAAACTTGACGCCTGTATCAGAATGTCGTCTAGGTACGGAGTCACCGCTATGCCTCGCGGTCTTAGTACCGCCAGAAGTGATCCTAGAATTTTTGTAAAGATTCTTGGAGCCGTAGCTAATCCGAAGGGAAGAGCTACAAACTGGTAATGCCTGTCTAGGAAGGCAAATCTCAGATACCGGTAATGGTCCTTGTGAATCGGTATGTGAAGGTAGGCATCCTTTAGATCCACTGTGGTCATGTACTGGCCCTCTTGGATCATGTTTGGAAGGATGGTTCGAATAGTTTCCATTTTGAATGATGGAACTCTTAGAAATTTGTTTAGGATTTTTAAGTCCAAGATTGGCCTGAAGGTTCCCTCTTTCTTGGGAACCACAAATAGGTTTGAATAGAATCCCTGCCCGTGTTCCGTCCGCGGAACTGGGTGGGTTACCCCCATTAGTAAGAGGTCTTGTACACAGCGTAGAAACGCCTCTTTCTTTATTTGGTTTGCTGATAACCTTGAAAGATGAAATCTCCCCCGTGGAGAAGTTTTGAAGTCCAGGAGATATCCCTGAGATATGATCTCCAACGCCCAGGGATCCTGGAAATCTCTTGCCCAAGCCTGGGCGAAGAGAGAAAGTCTGCCCCCCACTAGATCCGTTTCCGGATAGGGGGCCCTCTCTTCATGCTGTTTTGGGGGCAGCAGCAGGTTTCTTGGCCTGCTTGCCCCTGTTCCAGGACTGGTTAACTTTCCAGCCCTGTCTGTAACGAGCAACAGCTCCTTCCTGTTTTGGAGCGGAGGAAGTTGATGCTGCTCCTGCCTTGAAGTTACGAAAGGCACGAAAATTAGACTGTTTGGCCTTTGATTTGGCCCTGTCCTGAGGTAGAGCATGGCCCTTACCTCCCGTAATGTCAGCAATAATTTCTTTCAAGCCGGGCCCGAATAAGGTCTGCCCTTTGAAAGGAATATTAAGCAATTTAGATTTAGAAGTCACGTCAGCTGACCAGGATTTAAGCCATAGCGCTCTGCGCGCTTGGATGGCGAATCCGGAGTTCTTAGCCGTAAGTTTGGTTAAATGCACAACGGCATCAGAAACAAATGCGTTAGCTAGCTTAAGTGTTTTAAGCTTGTTCATTATTTCATCCAATGGAGCTGAGCGAATGGCCTCTTCCAGAGACTCAAACCAGAATGCTGCCGCAGCAGTGACAGGCGCAATGCATGCAAGGGGCTGTAAATTAAAACCTTGTTGAACAAACATTTTCTTAAGGTAACCCTCTAATTTTTTATCCATTGGATCTGAAAAGGCACAACTATCCTCCACCGGGATAGTGGTACGCTTAGCTAAAGTAGAAACTGCTCCCTCCACCTTAGGGACCGTCTGCCATAAGTCTCGTGTGGTGGCGTCAATAGGAAACATTTTCCTAAATATGGGAGGAGGGGTAAAAGGCACACCAGGTCTATCCCACTCCTTGCTAATAATCTCTGTAAGCCTTTTTGGTATAGGAAATACGTCAGTATACACCGGTACCGCATAGTATTTATCCAACCTACATAATTTCTCTGGAATTGCAACCGTGTTACAATCATTCAGAGCCGCTAATACCTCCCCTAGCAATGTGCGGAGGTTCTCTAGCTTAAATTTAAAATTGGAAATCTCTGAATCCAGTCTCCCTGGATCAGATCCGTCACCCACAGAATGAAGCTCTCCGTCCTCACGTTCTGCAAACTGTGACGCAGTATCTGACATGGCTCTCATCTCATCCGCGCGCTCTATCCTTAACCCAGAGCTATCGCGCTTGCCTCTTAAATCTGGCAACTTAGATAATACTTCTGTCATAACAGTAGCCATGTCTTGCAAAGTGATTTGTAAGGGCCTCCCTGATGTACTTGGCGCCACAAAATCACGCACCTCCTGAGCGGGAGGCGCAGGTACTGACACGTGAGGAGAGTTAGTCGGCATAACTTCCCCCTCGTCGTCTGGTGATAATTTCTTTACATGTAAAGATTGACTTTTATTCAAAGTAGCATCAATGCAATTGGTACACAAATTTCTATTGGGCTCCACATTGACCTTTAAACATAGTGAACAAAGAGATTCATCTAAGTCAGACATGTTTAAACAAACTAGCAATGAGACTAGCAAACTTGGAAATACTTTTCTAAATAAATTTACAAGCAATATAAAAAACGTTACTGTGCCTTTAAGAAGCACAGAAAAACTGACAGTTGAAATAACAATGAACAAAATAGTTATAGCAACCAAATTTTCACAGTAAATGTATTAAGTTAGCAAAGGATTGCACCCACCAGCAAATGGATGATTAACCCCTTAGTACCCAAAAACGGATAACAATTTAATAATTAACGTTTTTCTCACAGTCAAATACACTGTCACAGGACTGCTGTGCCTGATTACCTCCCTCAAAATGGATTTTGAAGACCCCTGAGCTCTCTAGAGACGATCTGGATCATGGAGGATGAAGTAGACAGATTGTGACTGAATTTTTACTGCGCAAAAAAGCGCTAAAATAGGCCCCTCCCACTCATATTACAACAGTGGGGAAGCTCAGAAACTGTTTCTATGCAGAAAACAAAAATGGCCATGTGGTAAAAATCATGCCCTAATAAGTTTTATCACCAAGTACCTCACAAAAACGATTAACAAGCCAGTAAACCTTTTAAACATACATTTGAAAGTTAAGTATTATTATTAATAAGCCTGCTACCAGTCGTTTTTACTGCAGTTAAGGCTCATACATTATTTCAGTATTAACAGTATTTTCAGAGTCAATTCCATTCCTTAGAAAATACATTCAGTGTACACACATCAGCCTGATACCAGTCGCTATCACTGCATTTAAGGCTGAACTTACTTTACATTGGTATCAGCAGTATTTTCTCAGTCAATTCCATTCCTCAGAAAAATAATTACTGCACATACCTCGTTTGCAGGGGGGGCCCTGCATGCTATTCCCCTTCTCTGAAGTTACCTCACTCCTCAGATGAGAAACAGCCAGTGGATCTTAGTTACGTCTGCTAAGATCATAGAAAACGCAGGCAGATTCTTCTTCTAATGCTGCCTGAGAATAAACAGCACACTCCGGTGCCATTTAAAATAACAAACTTTTGATTGTAGAAATAAACTAAGTTAAAAAACACCACAGATCTCTCACAGCTTCCTTTTTAGTTAGGCTGCAAGAGAATGACTGAGTATGATAGGTGAGGGGAGGAGCTATATAGCAGCTCTGCTGGGTAATTCTCTTGCAGTTTCCTGTTAGGAAGAGATATATTCCATAAGTAATGGATGACCCGTGGACTGACTACACTTAACAGGAGAAAAGTAATTACCGATAACAAGGCTGGATTTCAGTATAAAAAAAAAATTGAGTAGTTACAGCAAACTATGAAAAAATATGAAGAATACTTTCATGGAAATCAAATGATACTTTCATGATTCAGATACAGCAGCAATTTTAAACAACTTTCTAAGTTACTTCTATTATCAAAAGGTGCTTCCTTCTCTAGGTATCTTCTGTTAAAAAGCAGGGACGTAAGCTCAGGAGCGTGCACGTGTCTTGAGCACTACATGGCAGCAGTTTTGCAAGAGCACTAGAGGGCAGCACTGTATCCTGTCATGTAGTGCACCAGCTGCTACCTAGGTATCTCTTCCGCACAGAACAAAGTAAATTGTAAACTTTATAAAATGTTTTTCTCTGTCTGATTCACAAAAAAGTTTTTGGGTTTCATATCCCTTTAACTATTTTTCGCTATACGTTCTTCAGTCTTGAGTATCTTCAGCAAAATAATTTTATATATCTATATTTCAAACTATTTTATGGCACCTCCATATTTTCACATCATATGCGTGGGTGTGATTGCGCATGTCAGGGTGTGTACGCTTGTGTGTGGGTGTGATTGCGCATGTCAGGGTGTGTACGCTTGTGTGTGGGTGTGATTGCGCATGTCAGGGTGTGTACGCTTGTGTGTGGGTGTGATTGCGCATGTCAGGGTGTGTACGCTTGTGTGTGGGTGTGATTGCGCATGTCAGGGTGTGTACACTTGTGTGTGATTGCGCATGTCAGGGTGTGTACACTTGTGTGTGTGGGTGTGATTGCGCATGTCAGGGTGTGTACGCTTGTGTGTGGGTGTGATTGCGCATGTCAGGGTGTGTACACTTGTGTGTGTGGGTGTGATTGCGCATGTCAGGGTGTGTACGCTTGTGTGTGATTGCGCATGTCAGGGTGTGTACGCTTGTGTGTGGGTGTGATTGCGCATGTCAGGGTGTGTACACTTGTGTGTGTGGGTGTGATTGCGCATGTCAGGGTGTGTACGCTTGTGTGTGGGTGTGATTGCGCATGTCAGGGTGTGTACGCTTGTGTGTGGGTGTGATTGCGCATGTCAGGGTGTGTACGCTTGTGTGTGGGTGTGATTGCGCATGTCAGGGTGTGTACGCTTGTGTGTGGGTGTGATTGCGCATGTCAGGGTGTGTACACTTGTGTGTGATTGCGCATGTCAGGGTGTGTACACTTGTGTGTGTGGGTGTGATTGCGCATGTCAGGGTGTGTACGCTTGTGTGTGGGTGTGATTGCGCATGTCAGGGTGTGTACACTTGTGTGTGTGGGTGTGATTGCGCATGTCAGGGTGTGTACGCTTGTGTGTGATTGCGCATGTCAGGGTGTGTACGCTTGTGTGTGGGTGTGATTGCGCATGTCAGGGTGTGTACACTTGTGTGTGTGGGTGTGATTGCGCATGTCAGGGTGTGTACACTTGTGTGTGATTGCGCATGTAAGGGTGTGTACGCTTGTGTGTGTGGGTGTGATTGCGCAAGTCAGGGTGTGTACACTTGTGTGTGTGGGTGTGATTGCGCAAGTCAGGGTGTGTACGCTTGTGTGTGATTGCGCATGTCAGGGTGTGTACGCTTGTGTGTGCTTGTCAGTGCATTATTAGTGTGCCTGTCAGCATAGTGTGAGCTTACCTGCAACACAGAGAGGGCACCATTCTTCCCATACCCAGCACACATAACAATCTCAAGGTCTGGCTCAGGACTGTTCTGAAACTGATAAAGCAAAACACTCACACAGTGCATAATGGCTGTTATATCAATCAAACCCCAATCCCATCCCAACAACAGTAATCGCTTATCTTAACTGACCCTACATCCCATAGTAGTTTCTCACCACTGTACTGTGCAAACTGAAGTCCGCCACAAACCTACCCCCTCCATCCCAAGGACAGCAATCCCTCCGCATCAAACCACCCCTTCCATCCAAAGGACAGCAATCCCTCCGCATCAAACCACCCCCTCCATCCCAAGGGCAGCAATCCCTCCGCACCAACCCACCCCCTCCATCCCAAGGGCAGCAATCCCTCCGCATCTACCCACCCCCTCCATCCCAAGGGCAGCAATCCCTCCGCATCTACCCACCCCCTCCATCCCTAGGGCAGCAATCCCTCCGCATCAACCCACCCCCTCCATCCCAAGGGCAGCAATCCCTCCGCATCAACCCACCCCCTCCATCCCAAGGGCAGCAATCCCTCCGCATCAACCCACCCCCTCCATCCCAAGGGCAGCAATCCCTCCGCATCAACCCACCCCCTCCATCCCAAGGGCAGCAATCCCTCCGCATCAACCCACCCCCTCCATCCCAAGGGCAGCAATCCCTCCGCATCAACCCACCCCCTCCATCCCAAGGGCAGCAATCCCTCCGCATCAACCCACCCCCTGCATGCCAAGGGCAGCAATCCCTCCGCATCAACCCACCCCCTCCATGCCAAGGGCAGCAATCCCTCCGCATCAACCCACCCCCTCCATGCCAAGGGCAGCAATCCCTCCGCATCAACCCACCCCCTCCATGCCAAGGGCAGCAATCCCTCCGCATCAACCCACCCCCTCCATGCCAAGGGCAGCAATCCCTCCGCATCAACCCACCCCCTCCCTCCCTAGGGCAGCAATCCCTCCGCATCAACCCACCGCCTCCATGCCAAGGGCAGCAATCCCTCCGCATCAACCCACCCCATCCATCCCAAGGGCAGCAATCCCTCCGCATGAACCCACCCCCTCCATGCCAAGGGCAGCAATCCCTCCGCATCAACCCACCCCCTCCATGCCAAGGGCAGCAATCCCTCCGCATCAACCCACCCCCTCCCTCCCTAGGGCAGCAATCCCTCCGCATCAACCCACCCCCTCCATCCCTAGGGCAGCAATCCCTCCTCATCAACCCTCCCTCCCTAGGACAGCAATCCCTCCTCATCAACCCTCCCTCCCTAGGGCAGCAATCCCTCCGCATCAACCCACCCCCTCCCTCGGGCAGCAATCCCTCCGCATCAACCCACCCCCTCCCTCGAGCAGCAATCCCTCCGCATCAACCCACCCCCTCCCTCCCTAGGGCAGCAATCCCTCCGCATCAACCCACCCCCTCCCGCCTAAGGGCAGCAATCCCTCCGCATCAACCCACCCCCTCCATCCCTAGGGCAGCAATCCCTCCGCATCAACCCACCCCCTCCCTCGGGCAGCAATCCCTCCGCATCAACCCACCCCCTCCCGCCTAAGGGCAGCAATCCCTCCGCATCAACCCACCCCTTCCCGCCTAAGGGCAGCAATCCCTCTGCATCTACCCACCCCCTCCCTCGGGCAGCAATCCCTCCGCATCAACCCACCCCCTCCATCCCAAGGGCAGCAATCCCTCCGCATCAACCCACCCCCTCCATCCCAAGGGCAGCAATCCCTCCGCATCAACCCAGCCC